>NW_027287427.1:51243175-51479061 GCF_022747635.1 Hetaerina americana | reverse complement strand
AGTGGATGTGAGATATGTTTGAAAACTGGCCTCCTAAGTGAACCTGCGACTTAACACTTGCTTGTAATCGCCACTTACAGAGTCTGTTTAAAACATAAGTTGAGAAATCCGAGGGAAAAAAATATTGCAGATCAAAGGACAAATTACCAAAATTCTTCAAAATTCTGCACTCTCACGCATCGGCACACCGATGCTGGCGCTCAAGCCAGTTGCGGTACGCTTCCTAATAGGCGTCGATGGGACCCTCGTTCAGGGACCTCGTCACGTTCGTTATCAACCATTCCAAAATGGTTGCCTTCCAAATTGTCATCTTTCTGGGGACCAAAAAGAAGTCCGGCGTTGCCACATTTGGGCTGTAGGTCACCTGCACAACTGTCCAAGAAATCACGCGAGATTGTCACATAAGCAGCCTTCTGATCGGAACCTTTAAGTTTATCAGCTCCCGATCATTCATATAACTTAAGTAGATTGATAGGGTAAGTTCATGAGCATTACTTTGCTACGCGGCAAAGTAATTTATATTAAAATCAGAGCAGAGGAGGAAAAATTCAATTGAATATGTTATTTGTATTTTGAATCTGAGAGTAGTGCTTTTGATAAAAATGTCATTCTCGACGATAGGGTCAGATTTTGGTCACGAATCTAAGCAAACTGCTCAGTAAACGGTTTTATATGGTGCTACTATTACTTTTTGTTTGACCTCAAATTAATGGGAAGACACCCCCTTCACCCAAGCCGAGGATTAAATAATAAAATTAGAGATAATATGTAGACTCAAAATGTTATATATATATATATATATATATATATATATATATATAAATATATATATATATACTGTTTGCAAATTGTAAAAAATTAAGTTGTTACCTCAATTAACACGTTTTTTGGCTATAAATTAAATAAGTTTGCTTCACGTTACTTTTAGAACGATAATACTCTAGGAAGAGCATTTTGGAAAATGTTTCGAATCCCAACAAAAAGGTTTGCGGAAACTCTTATTTGAGGCTTACCCCCGGTAGTAAAATCTGGTCAGACGATTTAAGAATGTTTCCATCCTGGGCGACCTCATGAGGTCCTTTGGGGAAACTGTCGCGCTGCTGAAGAAACGTAAAAAAAATTTAAGCACTAACCTAGCAAGTCCCTTTTTATTTCCCTACAAATATTTCTGGGAAGTGACATGAATACTTAAACAGAAAGACAAAATGAACTTGAATATGGATTATTTCGCTGTGCTAACTATATACGAGTTATTTAAAAGTACGAGTAGTCACTCCTTGTTATGTAATTACATGCGCACTCATAAAGTAATCCACATAAGTAGCAAGGTACCAATAATGGTGACAAATGCCACACTTAATCCTTCGTCTATGTGCGTGTTCAAACCTTTTAATTTGTTGAATTCCCTCGAAGCCTCAGAAATCTGTCCCGGTGAATCAACTCACGGCTCAATAATGAAGGGACCTTAGAGCTTCCAACATATTGCGATTGTGTCGTAGAATGATGACGTCCCCATTGTTTCGTGATAGAAGGCCATGGGCATTAATATTCGCTTTCGTCCATTGCCCTGTTTCGTGTTTCCTCCTGGTTGGTTCCAGATAACTTCAGCCAAAGGCGGAGAAGAGAAAAGCAACAGCCTTCGGGTGCAGAACATTTTCAGCAATGAAGACCACGATGCGACATCAAAGTAAGACCCATGACCCAGAAAGAGAGGTGGTGGAGTTTGAGAATGAAATCCTAGGGAATTAAGAACCGGGACTATAAAACGGGAATGCGATGGCTTAGACAGGTATTAAACGGGAATATTAGAATTTAATTATCTTTATTTAAGTACTTCGCGCGTTAATTAGAAGTGCGTTTGATAAATAAAATAACTATTTGATTTAACTAAAGCGCTGCTACCATTACCTTCAAATAAACCTCATTTAAACTTTTCCTCGTCCTATAAAAGATGTTCATGTATTCGACAATAACCGAAGTGAATTTTACCATACCAGTCATTGTTGTCAGGTGCGGAAGCTGTATATGTGGTGTCTGGCTGCTAATTATGTGGATTACTTCATGCGTTCGCATATATTTAAGCACTTTTTAGCAAATATATATTTAGCGAAGGCTCCATGTGTAAATTTATGTATTCTTTTTACCGAGCTTATAACCATTTTCAGAAAGCTCATCTGACCAAAAAAATAAACTAGCTGGGTTATTTCATATTCATTCGTGTGGCTGACCAACTTTTACACCGGGATCTCCGGAGGGTGCCTTTGATGGCTTACTGAAACCGTTTCAAGAGATTTTTACCCTGGGGAGCAGGTTTTGGACGAAAATTTTCTTTGAGCGCTTTTAATCGTTTGCCTAATCAAATATACCTTTGGACGTGGAAATGTTTAATGAAATGAAATTCGAGTTTCCACAGACTTATTTCATGGGTGCATAAGTAGAAATTGTGATATTAATAATAGGATTAAATTTTTTTCAGGCGCAAATAATTTACTGATTTCTTGATTCACCGCTTGATGGGATACAGGGTTCGTCCGGAAAATAAGTGTACTGACTACTGATTTTTCCCGCCGCTCCAGGCGCGCCCAGCACCGCTCTGACGAGCTGCGATAGGAGGGGGGTATGTTGGCAAGCGACGCTGAAAAAGGCAGTCGGCTCTGAGCTGTGGTGTAGTGAGGAGCTCTGTTAACGCGAACCTCCACGCTCGACCCACGTCACGGAACGCCATGCCGAAGCAGCGTTATTCCATCAAATTTGCGGTAAAGCTTGGGAAATCGTCTACCGAAACTGTCGGTATGATTAACCAGGCTTACGGGGAGTCAGCCATGTCCAGAAACATGATCTTTCGGTGGCACAAGATGTTCGTGGAGGGCAGAGAAGAGGTCGACGACGAACCACGGCCTGGACGCCCATCAACGACACTCACCGACGAAAATGTGCGAAAAGTTCGCGATGTACTGAACTCTGATCGTCGTCTTAGTGTTCGGATGATAGCAGAGCAGTGTAATGTGCCAAAAATAATAGTGCACGAGATTATTAGGCACCAATTACAGATGCGAAAAATTTGTGCAAAGTTGGTGCCGAAAGTGCTCAGTGATGATCAAAGACTCGATCGTTTGGAAATCGCGACACAACTTGCGGATCACTGCAAAAATGATCCACATTTTTTAGAGAACGTTGTTTCGGGTGACGAGACGTGGATCTTTGAGTACGACCCGGAGTCGAAGATACAAAGTGCGGAGTGGCACACCCCATCATCACCCCGTCAAAAGAAAGCTCGCATGAGCAAATCTCGGATCAAGGCGATGCTCATTGTCTTTTTTGACAAAAGGGGAGTCGTCCACTACGAATTTGTACCTGAACGACAAACTGTAAATGCTGCATTTTACGTCCAAGTGCTCGACAGGCTTCGAAAACGAGTCGCCCGCGTCCGGCCAGCGATCAAAACATCTGGCGGCTGCATTACGACAATGCGCCGTCTCACACCGCGCTTGTCGTGTCGGACTTCTTGGCCAAGCACGGCGTGGCAACGCTGCCGCACCCGCCCTACAGCCCGGACTTGGCACCACCGGACTTCTTTCTGTTCCCGAAGATAAAGAGGAGTTTGAAAGGAACGCGATACGGGACTTTGGACGCCGTCAAAGAGGCCGTGACGACGTGTCTTCGAGAGGTTCCCGATGATGCCTTCGCGGGAGCGTTCCAGGAATGGGAACGCCGCTGGAACAAGTGTATCGACTCACAGGGGTCCTATTTTGAGGAATATTAGCTTAAGATATGTAAAAGTGTAATAAATTTTTTTCCTGAGCTCAGTACACTTATTTTCCGGACGAACCCTGTAGCTACAGGGTGGTCAAGATTAATTATCAAGATTCAATCCAATAAAGTTCTATTTTACTGTGTTCATTTTTCTAGTGGTAGTATGTTGCTCTTTGATGAAGAACTGAGCAGTTTACTCTAGGAGTGTTTGTCAATGATAAAGGTACCAGCGTATTGTGTATTAATTTAACTAATGAGCCATTTGGTAAAATATCGTCGTCAGGCAAATGATGGTTGGTGTATCAATGAATAGAACAGACAAATTTTTAGTTATTTCGAAGAGTTACTTATTAGCGATTAATTTTATTTTAACTCATACTTAACAAATTTCCTCGTACTGCCCTTGGAAACGATTGTATTCCTTTTCACTCGAGATAACTTGGTACAATATGCCTTAAAGTCCATTATTTTTTTCCTTGCCTAGTATGAAAAGGTTGGCGAGGTAGCCCAGTGGTTGGTACGCTGAGCTACTAAAACCAGGATAACAGATTCAAACCCGGGGGAGGGTGGGGAGTTTTTCACTGAGCGATCAAACCAACCACCATGTGCATTGGAATTAGTTGTGCTCGGTTTTAATGGCATGATTTTAGTCGATTTCATTGAAGGTATTCGTCATGCGGTGTGGTATACACTTTAGCTTTTGTGTGCCAATTCTAAACCCACTTGCAAAGTAAACTTTCATCCACTCTCTTAAAGTGATCATTTGTGCAAAGTGAACAGGACTCGTGTTATGATTGCACCAAATCGATTTGACTTTAGGTGTTTACCATCCGGTATGGTGTGGTGTGCACTCAAGCTCTCGTGTGACACTTCAAAACTCACTTGCAAAGTAAACTTTTGTTCAATTCCAAAGTGAGAATTTGTGCCAAGTGAGCAGGATTCATTCGTCGCCGTTACGTCACATTAATGAGTTATGATATGGCGGAAGTTGGGTGTGTTTATAATTGGGAAGTTACCGGAATCGCATAAACAGCAGATTGAGCAAATGAATACAATATAAAAGCTATGGTGGATTTCGGGAGGATGATGAATGAGGGGTTGACTGATGAGCGAAAGCTGAGGAGGCAGCGGAAGTTATTCAGTACGCGTGGGCGGAAGAGATAACATCCG
This sequence comes from Hetaerina americana, assembly GCF_022747635.1. Taxonomy (NCBI): domain Eukaryota; kingdom Metazoa; phylum Arthropoda; class Insecta; order Odonata; family Calopterygidae; genus Hetaerina; species Hetaerina americana. The sequence continues at coordinate 51,474,138 of NW_027287427.1, read as the reverse complement.
TAACATGGGAGAGTACATGTCCCTTAATAACCCTAAAGGCCTCGACACACGTGTCAATCGTTCGATGCAATTCAATTGCGAAATTTTACGGAAATTTTACGGGAATTTGTCAAAACTGTACAGGGAAGAAGTGAGAAAGGACTATTTTTCCCGCGTCGTTGAATGTGATCGTCAAACCAATCTCGATTGTAGCGCGTGAAGGCATCGTAACAAAAGAGCGCTGAGCAAGGACTGGCGATAAGTTTATAATTTGCAACATTTTTATGCAAATCCGGCCAAGGATATGAAAGAGCCTCCATATACATCGAAGAACCTTTCTACATCGACATTTAGATGTAGATGTAGAAAGAACCTCGCGCAGAATTATTAATTCACGATTGAGAAGATGACATTATACTTCAAAACAGTAGGGATATTAACCGTACAGAAGCTACCAATTCAGATCGGGCCGAATGATATCCTCAAAGTCGTGTGCTAATTCGAATTTGATTCGGATCGGTCGTTTTGTCGGACAAATCGCCGCTGTGAATCATGATGCGAAAAACAACGGCATTGAAGTCACCGGAATCGTATTTATCAGTGGGTGTTGGGAAACTAAAATGGAAAAGGGGAGAGACTTGTCTGCTAAGGTGAGTCGTTTCTGATGTGTTTATAATCCCACTGTTGGTGTTCATTTGAAGAACAGGGCAAATATCTCTGCTGTCTATTGGAGGAATCTCGTAATGGAGGAAAAATTAGGAGAAGAAGCGCTTTAGTCAAAGAAATATTTGCAAAGAGAAGGAAATTCATGACATACACAAAAAGTAGACCAATAGGTGAGATAAATCAGGACTTCAGCTTATGGCATTGGCATACCTGGTCTTTGAAGCAAAGGGATGAGTGAAATCGAAGCCATTTTTGATAAACAGAAAGGGAAAATGAAGAAAATGTAGGAAAGAGGTAAAGGACATTGGAATGAATCTAAAAATATCAAAGTCAAAAGGTGAAACTCAAAGAACGAAGAAAAATTGGTTTTTAAGGAGGAATAAGTATTTAGATATTTAAAAGGTAGAAAAGTGGGTTTTGAGGAATTACTCAATTGGGTTTGTAAAGGCCATCATGTTGTGACTTGTTGGGCGAGACAAAGTGATGTAGATGTGCCATTTCTATGTCCATCCAGAACCTGCTACAAACGGTAGACTGAGAAGTATAGATATGTTGAGACCTTTATTTGGGCGAAATCGAGACAGTGATCCCTTCTTCTATTGAATCCATCATCGTATAGATTCTATATTGGGCATTAAAATGTATAGTTACATGCATACATACACATAAATCGAGCAAAATTGCACATCGAGAAAAAAATGTGTATATACATCCATATATGCATATATAAATTAAGGATACGCCTAAAAATACCCATATACTCAAAGTAAATTACAGTGAAAAAAGAGAAAAATAAAATAGTTTAAGGAAAGTTTAAGGAATAAATGAGGTTTGTGGGAAAAGCTAGGGAGAGCGTGGCATTGCTCACCTAGTATAAATCCACGCAGGAAAACACCCACGAAGAGAAGGGGGTGTGAAAAATCTGCGAAAACCCTATTAATTAGAGGAAAGATACATATACATTGTAACAAACATTTTTCACGTAGTATACATATTATTAAGTTACGGAAATTGAAATGAAGAGATTAATTATTTTGACAACACATGAGAAGTAATGAGAAACATAAAATGAACTACAAACAATGATACAAAATTCTATTGCTTGAGATGACAAAAGAAAAAGGAGAAAAAGTTATCTGTATAGCAACTGTGTGGAATGAGATAGGGTGTACTGGTTAAGTTTTGTGCCTAAGAAAAATGTAATTGTGAAGTGCTCTCGTAAATGTTATTGTGGATGGAGAGTTTTCATGTCATCTGGGAGAGAGTTCCACAGACGGAATGCTGTAACATTAAAAGATTTTTGGTAGATTTCCGTGCAATGGTGTGAGACAAGAAGTTTATTATTATCCTTAGTATTCCTGTTGTGGTTTGAGCTGGTGAGGAGGAAATGTTTGTATAAGTATGAAGGTGTTGTTTGAAAATATCCGGTAGCAAATTGAAAGAATATGTAAATGCCTGCGAACTTCTAATTTTAACCTGGATATTCTTGTAAATGAGTCATAAATATGATCGTATTTTCTAAGGAACCGCACACAGGAATTATGGGTCCTCTGGAGTTTGGTTTTCAGGTTAGCTGAAAGGTCTTGGTATACTACATCACATTAACCAAAATGGGGCATGAGAAGAGAGGATACAAGAAGCATTTTTAGGAGGGGAAAGCAATGAGCTTTAGCCTTTACAGTGAATGCAGGGATGAGTGGACATATGTATGAAAGGCAGATAGTTAAGCAAGCAGAAAGGATAATTTGTTTTTGGATACGAAAAACCAAATATCGAAACAATGTTGAAAGAACAAGGTTTTGGGTTCCATTGAAGTGCTCAATAGTCCTAATCATCTAATATCTAACTCCCAACTGGTAGACTGTTCCCTTTGATTGAATTGTGGTCGTGGAGTTCCCATGTAAAAGGGAATTCTTGATCTATCTCCTTCACAGTCGCTTCTCTACAGTTTTCGGCATTGTTCGACCCTCTTTGTGGTACGAGACATGAACTATTTCCTCGGAGAGTGAAGCTCGCACGGTTGATTCCAAGGCAGTGTGACTGATGTCGTATTTAGTGATTGTAGCTCCCAAGACTGAACTTAAAGAAGCGAGTAATGGAAAATATCGACGCTAGGAAAATTAGGAGGTGAAGAGAATGGCAGGAAACAGATTAGCTCGGGGAGATGCCCATCCTCACCAATCCTCGAATCGATGATCAATGATGATGATATTGCCTCAAAATATCTCTATTTCAGCTTATGAGACGCATTTTATTCCCCATTGCAGTTCCTATCGAAGCGGGTGTTAATTCCCGAGATTTTTTTCAATTTTTGTGTTCATTTTTTCTGATATAGAGAAATTTTGAGATTCCTCGCTATTCTTTTCTGCAAACTACATTCTTGAAGGTTCGAGGCATGTAGCGCCTCCTGCGTATTGGACATGTTCAGTTACTCTCATTGAAATATCCGTGTTCCTCATTTTGTTTTGGTATATCTGTTCCTCTATTCTCGTTCGGAACAATGTTCTGCCGTGCAAGTGTCAGCGATGAATTTAAGTAGATGGATTGCGTCTAGTAGATTCTAGGAGAGTTGAGAGCAAAGAGAAATTTTAAAGAGGAAAGTATAAGTATTAATGGAAGCGATGAGTAAGAGAAGGGAGGCCCGTTTCCTCTATTGCTCGTATCTTCTTACACAAGTGAAATGCGCACCCCTCGACTTCGTCGGAACCACAATTGACCAGTGCGCATTATGTCTAGCCTCGGCATTTCTCCCTCACATACAGGTAAACTTATGCTTCTACTCACACTTTGTAATTGGCCAGTTAATAACAAATAAATTCTCTCGAAGGCAGAATAAAAAAGGTAACGATGGGTAGTGATAAAAAAAGCACAATTTAATTGAAAAGCTTCGCTCAAGTTACCGAGCGAAAATCAGGAATGATTTGGAGAATTTGCGAGTCGTATTCGTTTTAAATCATCCTAAATTTAATAAAACGTCTTTATCCAAGAATTAAAGGAAGTGAATGATGAAAGTAAAGCTGGATGTTCAAAATGGATTAACTTGTTTTCAAGCACTCTAAATCTTGCGATTTCGCAGACCGATTTCCTGAATATTCAAAACAAATGGTTGTAACTATGGAAACGGGAAGAAAATAATGAATGAGAGATTCTTTCCACGGTACAGTCGCGGCATCGTTAGCTTATAAGACCCCCTTCAGTCTAATTTAGGCATCCCGATGGGGAGCTGAGAATCGTCATGAAATTAGTTGGTACGTGGTCACTAAGGTTCATCGGATATCCACCCACCAAATAGAATAAACAGAGGCAAAATTTGGTGGGAGCCAAAGGAAATTATAAAATGGAGCTAAATCAGAGGAAACTAGATTGAAAAATTTCAAAACCTGAGATGGAAGTAATAGAGAAATACATGTTGATTAGGGTTACACCCCTAGCCTAGCCTAGGGAAATAAACGAACCTAGGGTAAAAAAGGAGGAGAAAATGGCGCACTTAGGATGACTACATTTTTTCTTCGTTTCCTATCTAGATTTCTCCTTTATTTCACCTTCATTACCCCCATCCGTCGCATGAACATATCCTCGACTTTGGAAAATTATCCATTAATTTTCTCTCTCTCCATTTCCCAGGCTATGTAATGTGTACGACACATTATACACATAGCGAGGATATTCCGCGCTTTCATAAACTTGAAACCCATACTATACTCATTATATTTCCTACGTTTCGAATTGTTGTGCAACGCATAATCCACAGCTACCATAAAAGTACCAAAAGTCATTATGCGTGTAACAATGCGAGAGGAATGTGGTCTATGGGGACGGAAGGGTAACATCATGCCAAACTTGAGGGGAATTGTTGCGTTCTTGTGCAGGAAATCTTAGAAGCATTAGGGGTTCAAAGCACCATCAAGTGTTTTGGGAAGTTCGTATGTACCTTTCCTCCATCCTCGTACATTTATCGTGAAGCGCGATTTCCTTGCAACTTCGGGGAATGGTTCGCGGGAGTGCAGTTTACCGTAGCCCTCTCTATGTGGGGCGTATGTATGCCTTTCTTTGTAGCGCTGAGGAGGGTGGGCATGTGGAAGGCACTTGCAAATAAGCGTGGGCCGGGGAGTAGCTAGCCACAGAGCTTCCCGTAGGGGAACGAGATGATCTTGCATCCGGCGGCGATTTCCTCCAAAAAGGTCTTTCATATCCCCACTGAAATCTTCTCTCTCTGAAAACGTAATAAAGCTGACTTGTATGAGTCTGTGTATATGTACATATGTGTGTATATGTATGTATGTATGTATATATATATATATATATATATATATATATATATATATATATATATATATATCCATACATATATATATGTATGGATAATATGTAAAATGTTTATATATATATATATATATATATATATATATATATATATATATATATATTTATGTTTTCCTAGTTGTAGAAGAATGCTATTTGTATTGCCAAAACTAAATATCTCTGGATATTAAAGATGCTTTGCATTATTTGACCTGAACTTGAATAATAAAATGTCACATTCTATGAAAAGGCATCTTAAAAGTACTGGCATACATTCACCCTTCCAAAGGAGTTAAGCTATGGCGATTTTCATTTCAGAGTTCGGAAATACTTTTCTCATAAAAAATAGCATTCGTATTTCACATTTATTCTTATTCATTCATTCATGTTTACAACTATTTACAATAAAATCATTGTTTTAGGCATGTTTAAGAGAATGTTTGAATCATTAATTTTTTGTCTTCATTCATCTTTTCTCTGTTACTGCATCCGTGTAATCATGTTTGTTTCCCCGCGGTAATTTATTCCTTTAAAGCAACCTTTAATTCATTTTTGGCAGTTTTTTGTGCTGAAATGATTTTTCTTTTATTATATGAATAATTATTTACCAATAAATATGCATAAAAAGATATAAGTTTATGTAAACAGAAACCAGGAGAAGTAGAAGAAAAATACTTGTGAAACTCACAGATGGTGAAAATGTCTATTCCAGAATGCGAATCCCTCGATGAGCAGAAGAAGGTGCTTTAAAATATATCTTATTAAAAAATCTACTACGCATATTTAAACAGAAAGCATAAAAATGGCACTCATACGGGAGTTAATCATTCCTGGAAACTGCACCTCCTCGACTACGTTTATTCGAGTTTCACTGACAAAGGCGTAGAAGATTCCTTTTTTTATTCCCTGGATGCACTATTACCATATTCTGAACTGAGAGTAGGAATTGGTCTAGTCCTTCTTTTTTCAGATGGTTATAAAAAAGTGCTGAGTTTACGTGGGTAGTATTAGTTAGGCTATAACCTCTCTTTTTATCGAAAAGGAATACTTTTACTGCACGGTTCCGACGCCAACTGATTAGGCAAGCATAATACTGACACTTTTTGATCAGGCTCGGCAGTTGTTGAGCCCTGAAGTTACTTTCGTCATCCTAGAAATGCCGAGTGGAGGTTAAGCTGAAAACGAAATGTCCAAATGGGGGATGAACTTAATCGTATTTTTACCCTTTTTGGTGGTAACCCTTCGGTAATTTACTGGGCGAGGCAGTAAAAGAGCCAATGGCGGATTGGTCGGGTCCACGTATCTTAAGTGCCGTGAAAATTGTCCCCTACCACCGCTCGCTGAGGAATCTGAGAGGCGGGAGGAGAAAGAGGTCATTCTGTCGAAACCACCTACCCCAATCTCAGTCCACTCACGTCTTATCCTTCCTCCCCTCAAGAACGAGGTGAGCAAAGGCGGGAGAGAGCGAGAGAGAAGAAGGCCAAGCAACAGTGTTTGTGGGAACGGCCCAAGCAGCGCCGCCATGTTTACGAACTAGGTTCCTTTGGAAGCGATGTGGAAATCAGAATACCCCCACCTTCGCCAAAACCCGTACCGGCCGGGGCGGTTGAAATATTGCACGAGGTTAGAGAGGGTGGAGGGTGAGTGACACCAATTTTGGAGGCGTTCAATCGGGCCTGTGGAAATGCCAATTTCAATCTGGGATGCAAGAAATGCGTATTAAAGACATTGAAACCAGTCCAACATGGAATCTGACTAAGGTTTTTCAAACCCGAAGAAAGGGCTTCTCAAATACATGTGGAAAAATTTCTTTTCAAATTTACGTCTACGGAAGCCATACAACGTAGTTTGGGCTATTTTCGAATAGAAGTTTTCATTTGTATCTGTTTAGGTGGGAGAAAAATTTTGTTATAAAAACTTTTTCCCCTGGGCTTTGTTTTAACGTTAACACCAATTGAGATTGTAAAACCATTGAAATGACATCCTTTTGAAAGATTTTATGCTTTCAAAGGTTGATTAATGAAGCTAAATAAATTAACATATGGCTTTCATGTAACAATGTTGCAAAAGGACTTTCCAAACTGTTACTTTAAACTGTTTAAGAGGAAATAATGGTTTATCCCGGAAAAGTTTTGTGGTCCCCTGCTTTTCACTCTTTGGGAGGCTTTACTGTAATCAGAGGGTTGTGTTGAGATACACGAGAAGCTTCCATACCGAAAAATTAGATGAGAAACTTCAGAACTCAAAAGAAATGGTTTCATTTTTCGCCAAATACTTTGTTAACAATGACAATATAACTCTTCCGCCAACTGTATTTCACCTTTTGTTCTAAACATTGAAATTTTTCTTCAGTTATCAAGCGGAACATGATCCAACAACATTATGGGGTTCTCTGTTAGACCGAAGTCAGAAATTGCCTGAACGTGGAAAACTGCTTTCACCGGACCACATTTTTATGCTCAAATATGGCATTAAATAAATTTGATCTCTTCTGATGGCTTTTTATGGATAATGACAGGACATTATCAAACCGTTACTTAGTAACATAGTGTTTTTATCTTTGCCATTATTTCTGTCAATCCCTTTGACTCTATTAGTGGGTAAATATAAAGCTAAAATAGTAATATTACATGTTTATATACCCTCAACTAAGGAGTGATATCCAGAGTGTTTTATTATTAGCATATGCAAACAAATATAATTTTGTATATTACTATAAAATTATTTTCATATATTAGTTCAAGCCATGTTTTTTTATATTTAGCCGTTTTACGGTAATAGGCTAATATATTCAGTCTAGAACTTACCTAGTTAGTGAATGCGAATATGAATTGGGGATTTATCCCACGGCCTCAAAACATTTCAAGTATTGGTAATTTTCAGGTGAGGAAAAAATTGGTACGACCGGAATAACTGGCATGCTTTTTAATGCGTGATTTTCGTCGCTCGATTATAATCTTGACTCTCAAATGAGCCATCAGATGGTTAAGATATTCAATTTATACTTTCATTTCAAATGAAAAGGATGTCTCAATTATAAATGAATCATTATTGCGACGCGTTGCAAGTAGATAAATTGAAGGATAATCTTCATGAATGGAGCGAATGGAGATTGGTTCTTTTCTTCATCTGTCGAAAGAAGCAGTAGCGTGACAGTGAGACCTTTTATTGCCCCCATACCTTCCTCCTCGGCACCGCATAAAGCACAAAAACCTTCACGCTTCCTCCCCTCTCCCGTTCCCCATTCCTTTTATTCCTCGCAATCCATTCCCCGGCAACCTCGGCGCCTCCGCACGTCCCGGAGAGCATCTCCCTGTGCGCCTCAAACCAACCAGACCAGCACCGCCGTGACGACCCTCAACAAGCCGTCACTCCCCACCAGTCCCTTTCGCCCCCTCCACATATGTAACACAGGATTGTTAGCGCGTGTGTGTGAATCCGCGTGAGACAAAGCACGGACCGCGGAAATACACAAGGACGAACGGCACACTTTGAACCGCCCATCTTCCCCCTACCATCCCTCTGCCAGCACCGACGCCGAGTCAAAAAGGGCCGCGCCTCATTCAACACAATGAGACATTCCGCCCACGCCCCATTCAACCCCTCCCCATGTCCCATTCAACCCCTTCCTATACCCCATTCAACTATCGCTCTCCTCCTACCATCCCATTCACCCCCCCTCTCTCTCTCTCTCTTTGTAACCTCGGGCTCGCTCTTTCTCTCCCTCCCCACTAACCCTCTCCAACCCACTCTCCAGGCATCCCCCGAGGCCCTACTCCTTTTTCTCCACCCCAGCGCTCCCGCCCTTCCGCAAGCCCCTTTGGCTCCCAACCTGCCCGCGAGCGTTCTCCCTATCGATCTCCCCGGGCATCACACAGGGGCCCTAGCCCCCTCCATCTTCGCCTACCGCTCTCCCACTCTCCCCGACTGCGCCTCCTGTGTGGGCCCTCCTCTCCCGCTCTCCTCCACCCTCCCTTCGACTCGCCCATCCTCCCACGCACTGCCCAATAGAGAGAGAGACCCAGTAAGGACATGCCCACCATGTCTCCACGCACGCCTAACCCCATCACCGAGTCTGAAACACACGTAAACACAATATCCTTGGATGTGTGGGAGATTTTGATCGCGCAAATGGGAGAATTTGTGTCTCAGTTCGCTTATACGCGTCCATAGCTTCATAAAACCCGATTTCTAAAATATATCTGCTGCGAATCAACTTGACTTAATGTTCGCTGGTAAAACATTCACCAGGCAAATGCCGAGTGCTAAAGGGGGTTTGTGTACAGTCATAATTCAGGCCATTTGGCGATGGTTAATTTCACTAGTCGAATGATCGTCCTTAGGAATGACATTCAACAGCTGATCTCACGAAATGGCATTACAGTCTAGTACACTCGGAAAAAATTCTTAAACAGTCGCCGTTATGTCCACGCAGATTTATTAGCATAGCAAACGATACGCGATGATTTCTTTCTATGCAACTTCACCTTTGAACGTGTCCTGCAGTGACGATTAATTTGAATGTGGTATGCGGTCAAGTTAAAATAATCTGGCACTCTGCAATGAGAAATATCATATTACTTGGTTTCGCGATGATCACTGTATCTTAGTGCGCCTTGGGTATGTTATTGTTCTACCCAATGGAGTCATAAAACGATTCAGTGCCTTATAAACCATTTTCGGAGCGAATGGCAACAGTATCATCAATTACGTGAATATTCTTAAGAATTCCTTCGAAAAGTGTACTCCTTCAACATTCAGCCTTTCTTAAGAAGCGCTTCAAAAAGTGTTCTCCTTCAACACTCGGCCCTTCTTCCCCACTCATGAGTTACGCTCAGTAAGCAGCAGGATTATTTTTTTATTTTATTTCTATAAATATAATTATCATTGAACCACATCTTAAGGATGGTATAATCGATTTTATGCTGGTAAATTATGTTAAAAATGTTTATAAATTAATCATTTGTGATGGGAATTGTAACATAGTACTTTTGATTACAATTCTGAAAGTATTTTCTACTGCGGAAGTCCTCAGCCAAAGAAAAAGGTAACTATAATTTCAACGTCTCGCGGGGTCCTTTTGCTGGCTTCCGAAGTCCGTAGTTCAGGTACGATTAAACGAGCCCGTAGAGTTTTCTTTGATTATTAGTTTCCTTATCAGCAAGCATATTATTGAAAACTGCGAGTGAACGTTTGCTAGGTAGTATAATATCCGATGAATTGGCCTCCCGAACCGTTGTTTTCCTGGGATTTCTGATTTCGATGGTAGGCGTCCAACTCAGCTAAATTTAAAGAGGGTCCGGCTCTAAAATAGGCAACGCTAGTTTTGGCTTTTTTCTGCCCTCCCCCTTTGTAAGGTTCCTTTAGATAAGGCAACCTTCACCTTCCTTCCATCGGCCTTGTCATTAATAAATCACACAGGATTGCTTTGAATAAAAAAGAGAAAAATGTGCATTCAGGTAAGCCGAAAGCATTTTTCACCGAGGTTATCTAACTACGAATCACTAAAATTACGTGTTTTTACCGAATTAATTACGCTAGCCTCTGTAAATATTAGTGTTTAAATAAAATTTCTAAGTACTTTTAAGAGGTGGATAAATTCAGAAGTAATTCTTAAACTTTAGTTACATTAGTAAAAATTTGCTCTTCGTGTTCCTTGCTGGTCAGGACATTGAAAATGACATTCTTCATCATAAATGGCTAAAATAATGTAATAATAAACGCTACATGAGATTTCCCGAATCTCACATTACAAGCCAGGAATTTTGCGTAATTAAACATATACACCTCACTTCCTCCTCAAAGGATTCATCTTACATACTTAGTTCAGAGTTACAGGAAGAAATGGTTTGATGGCAGGTACACTAAGTATGCATCTGACGGAAAATTTTTGAAGGCTCAATTACAAGCGATTTGAAACTCAGTGCTTTATGGATCTAACATTTGGTCTTAAAGCCGAGGATGAGCGTATATCGGAGGCTTTTGTAGCCAAAAATGGAGAAAAATGGACAGAAAGTAGGACAATCGCAAGAGTTTAAATATGACAGGGAAGAGAAAAACTTGCCATGGGAAATTAGAAAAAGACAACCTATGAAGACGACTTATGAAATGTAGAAATGTAGCGGGATGTTGAAAGATAAAAGGAAGAATGTTGGAAAAGTTTGGTGAAATAAAGGAAGAATAGAGGGTCTTTAACGTGGATTCAATCAAGAAGAAAATAATTGAGAGGAAGAATGGAAATTCTTGTCAGGCGTAGAATATGTTAGTCGTTACGGATCGTCCATGCAATAGGTGGAATACCTCCAGTGAATGAATAAATGAAGAACTCTATCATAACTTTCGTAATTGAATGGATATATCTATCTCAAATTTTTCATCGATTATTCTTGGATTTTTCTTTTCAAGTATCTTAAGAATGGTCAAAGGAAGATGCAAGATATATCCATTTTAATGAATTGGCATTGGCAATTCAAGGCATTGGAGATGTATTTCTAAAGATATCAAAGAATGAATCACCGGATTTCGAAACGAAGAGCCAGCGTTCCAATATAGCATCAAAGGTAGGCTAAATTCACCAGGAAATATGTTTAGAGACCGTAGGAAGGGGGACCAATCTTATCGATGGCGGTCCACAAACGCTCGGCCACTCAACTCAACATTCTTTGCTCTTTCTGTCGATTGATAAGCATTTTCGATGTTCATCTTGTATACATTTCGTGATATCTGAGCTCTTCCTTAATATGTGGTGATAGTGGTGCAAATCTAACAAGAGGGAATATATCAGCCAGAGTACTAATCGTCAATTGTCGATCATATCGTAGCCATTAGTGTACTTGTTGAACGATGTCATCCCCCTGGATACTGTGCCTGCCATTCCATTCTTCATCACATCACATCTACACCATTTTCTAACATTTACTTCTATTGTTACTGTAGGCCCAAAAAAACAGTCAAAATCTTCCATGAATGTGGGGACAAAACAAACTCAGAATCGAAGCATAGCACGCACCTCACAGCTGGCGGAAACAACCATTTCCGCGGACATTTTTATTTGCATCATCCGACAGGAAAACGATTACTGAATCCAAACAATGACTTCCGTGGCTTCTTAATCAATAAAGACATTGAATGCGTACAATTTTTTCCTAACCCGCCAATATTTATTTTATAGAAGACAGCCCTCACGTTTCGAATATGCTTCGTAATAGCCTTTGTAGACCGTCCAAAACATACCTTTAATGAGTAGAATACGTAAAATATTTGAGCCATACTTGCGGTAAGGGAAACATAAAATGTATGGAAATAATCTCAAGAGTCTGCTTTTTTTGTATAACGTAGTAATACCCTTGCGTAAATGATGTTTATACTGCGATAGAAGGGTTTATACTGTTGTGTAAACAAGGTTGAGCTCGGAAAGAAATATGAGTGAATGCGTAGCAGTGCTTGATCCCTGAGCCCATGGAAAACCTTCCTTGACTCTATGGCCATGCTTAATACATAAATTATACCACTTGTGCAAGAGAAATGAGTCTCCTACAATATTAATGGTTTTTCGGGAGTATCAGAGACTAAAACTAGACATCTAATAGTAGCGCTCAGTAGCTCACTTAGACCCCTCACCCCCTTCCCAACGAATTGTACGTCTGCAAAGTACAGTGCACTGATGTTACCATGTAATGAATATTTTATGCGGTCGTGCCATGAATCATTCTACATCCCTGCTTATCTTTTTCTTCCTCTCTTGGCTGAATCCTTTTCCCGTCCCATGCGTCCAACTCACACACCCCCTGCATTCCTTCTGCTTCTATTCCCTTGTCACCCTCGTGCTTTTTACTATCCATATCTTCACCTCGAAAAAGAGTCTCCTCCATGGGACACGTAGCTTATGGTCCTTGGGACTCATGAGAATACAGTCCTCCTAGTCTTATGGGAGAAGATAGAATGAAGTAACGATAAAGTGGCGAGGAGAGAGTGGAGGTGGAAAGGACCGCATAGTGAATACGTAATGATCCCTATATGCATAGGGAAACCTTAATCCGGAGTAGACGCGATCCCCTGGGGCATAATAAGTCAAAAAAAGTGGTCTCACGTAAAAACAAACGTCTATATACGCATGCCTCGGTCGACATGCATGACGCAGTTTGATCCATCCGCACATGCTAAGTACAGATGGGTATGGGGATTTTAGTTTCAAGGCTAAACGTACAAAAGGTCGATGAAAAGGTCTCAACTGTACGCCTAATGCACGAAAATACTTGTTTATATTTGCGAGTCTCTCATGAATTCTAACGTCCGCGATATCGTAGGTATTACGGAGGGAAAATGCCATTTACTCGATTCCATTCAATCATACTCACATACATCTCAGTTGCGACGTGATTAAATTATATAAGAACGAATGACTCTTATTTATAGTCGGATTAAAAATATCAGCAATGTTAAGAATTGAATTGGGATGTACTCGCTATGGTTCTGGCACTGAGTTTGTTGTGATGGTTATATAAGACCAATCTAAACTGTTTCTACCCCGAAAATTGAAACAAGCGCAATGAGAATTTTCGTTGTATGGATATGTGACGAATGATTGTTAATGTACTTTAAAGGAAACTTAAAACATGATCGCTATTTAATTTATATTCATTTTAAACCAAAGCATTGGGTAGGTAATGAAACAATAACCATTCATACACTTTTCATACATAAGTCCCCCCTGCAAGGTACAGAATGTTGTAATACTCCAGTTTGCAACAAACCCTTCAATTCCGCATTGATCTGTCTTCCCACATTAAACTCAATACGCACAATTTATTCTTCCCCCACTTCGCCTAACCAACGTTCGCCTATACATCGTCTATCAACTTTCCATTACCTCTCAATATACCCTCCGTTCAATTTACCTCCTTTCTTTGAATTTCTCCCAAGAGTCTTTTCTATCCCCAAAACATTTTGAGACTATTTTCCTTGTGTTTAACTCGCCCAGTTCACTTTTTTCAATCTTCTCCGAACCCACATTACAAAAAATATGATCTATGCTCATTCAACTGGTAATTTATGAGGCAATACAAAACTGCCTCATATTAAACTTCATCAATCTTTGATTAACTACACGATGTAACAAGGGAGACTAATAATTTTAAGCCTAATACCTATGAACAAGAGTATTGTTTATCGTAAGGCACGTCACGTATATGGCTACGACTACTATGTAGACTATTGCTTCAGAGCCATAAGGACCGGACGACATCAAAACCATTTCGCGGTGCTCTGGCCAATACCAAACCACCGGAACTGCTGCCAGAAAATTGTAACTTTTTCGGTCATCCCTTGGATCTTGGGAAGGGTATTTATTTCAATTCCCTCACCTTCGGCAAGTAAATAATTGGACGCAAAAAACATTTTTTCTTTGCTTTGAGTCACTTCTAAGTGACTCTCAAGCTATGAGCTTCTGAATCTTTTTCATTACTTCCCTCTGACGAACGGAAATTCTTTAGAAAGATTTAGAAAAGCGATCCCGTTCACTTTCTACAGTCTCCCTTGAGACGATGTTGAATACCGAGATAATCCGCAGGTTTTATTCCAGGGTCCATTAAACACCTCCCCTGCCGTTGCCTACCGGGATTCCGCCCGGGTTCCACGAGAATAACTGTGGTGACGTGACGTGTTCAGAATGGAGTCGCATGGTACACTTCTTTGGATTTGGGATTGCATATTTTCCTTCAGTAGGATAATGTTAAAAGTGCGAAGTATTTCAAATTTTAAATTAACAAATGGCAAAAATAAATGCATTAAATTATTTAAGAAAAATAATAGGACCTTTTAGCAGGAGATTGATTCAGTGGAAGAATGGATTGTACGATTTTTATTTAATTTTCGAAAACAGGTACATGCATTAATACGAGGGCAATTCGAAAAATAAGGTCCCCTATTTCTTTCATAAAAAATCAAATTTATTCACAACTTTGTGTACATCGTAGGAAAGGATGAGCATTTAGCTATTTTTCTACATAGTCGCCTTGACGATCAATCACTTTTTTCATCCTTGTAAGCAGCTTTTTAATACCGGCGTCTTACCTTTCTCCCGCCACGTCATGAAGGCATATGACGGCTCTATCTCCGATATAAATTTATCGCCATTTAGTGGAAGTGTACGGTGAGAAGTTTGTATACATCAAAAACGGTCAGAAGTTGTGCAAGGAGCTTTTTGATGGCCGGGAATACGTCCACTACGAGCAGCGGTTGGGGCGGCCGAGTTTGCCGGAATCGACGGTGGCTCCAAATGACGAGATGGTGCGCATAATCGGAGACTTACCCTTCATGAGATGAAGGAAAGCCGTAGTGAAAAGAGCGGCTACTTCAACGTGTAGAATATTGTGTCGGAGGCTCTCGGTTACAACAAGGTGTCTCACCAAAGGAGTGTGTTTGCATTATGACAATGCACGTCAACACCAACATGAATGTGCCACATCAAACGATCACCCTACTCAATGAATTCGGCTGGGATATCATCGACCACCCTCCTTACAGCCCTTGCCCCCAGCGACTACCACTTGTTTCCCGCTCTCAAAAAACACCCTAGAGGTCAGAAATTCAAGTCAGACGAGGAAGTGCAAGAAGCAGTCGTCAGTTGGCTTCATGACGCGGCGGGAGAAAGGTACGACGTCGGTATAAAAAAGCTGCTTACAAGGATGCAATAAGTGATTGATCGTCAAGGCGACTATGTAGAAAAATAGCTAAATGCTCAGCCTTTCCTACGATGCACACAAAGCTGAGAATAAATTTTATTTTCCATGAAAAAAATAGGAGACGTTACTTTTCCAATTGCCCTCGTATTCTTGATGTTGAACAAAAGGGTTTAAAATTGATTTGAAGCATTTTGAATATGAATACCCATTCCATGCACGATGTACCTAATTTTACACGACACTAACTTGTGACCAGATCGTGCACTTTAATCCTATTATACATTCAAATTAAATGATTATGGCATCTTATTAAACTGATCCACCTAGACTTACTTACCCATTAAAAAACCTTGAAGGAATAGGTACACATTTGTAAACTTACTTCCATATCGAATGCAATGATTTTTACCTTCCTTCTTGGCGTACGAGATAAAAACACTGAGTGGCGATCAAACTATTGTGTTACAAACTTATGTGTTTGATATCTGACAAATATAATCTGCATAATAATACAATAATGAATATTGATTGGTACCATAACTTTACCATCCAATAACAACATTAGTATGTCAGTTTGCAGTCATTTTACGTATAAGTTGGTTTCAGGTGTATGTATTTTCTATTATCATCAAGCATTAGAATGAGCCAAAGGATTGATTTTTAAGACATTTTCAATGGTTAAATTTTACATTAGATAATTAAAATGGAAAAATAATAGTTGATGTGCTCATTTTCAAATATTTACATTTTCGACATCCCACCGAAAATAGTTGGGAGATATTTTACGATGAAATTGTTTGATATCATATTCAATTTTACCGATAAATTTTAAAAGTGGATATTTGTTTCATGTATCCCTGGGATAGTGGTAATGAGTTTTCTGTTTTCAATATGAATTGGTTGAAATGCATTTTATCTCGAAAACTAAATCAATAGAGTTCGGAATTGTGTTTATTTTATTTCCTCAATATTTGTTCATATTATTGGCTATTTACATTATTACTATGTCTCTATTGATCCCTTTGCCTGGATATTCAAGTTATATGTATGTATGTATATATGTTTATTTATATATATATACATATATTATATATATATGTTTGTGTGCATTAGATATCCATTAATAAACGCCGAAATCGGGGCGCAGAAAATTTCCAAGCTGTCATTCAATATTTCATACCGAATTTCAAATAATATGCGGACTATCTGGCTGCTGGATATTACGGTCACTTCATCATAGCAGAATCGGCCAGAGATCTGCCAAGTGATAAATTAGAGTGCAAATTGAATGCCGACTTTTTTCTAGTGGAAGCGCAATAAAATTTTCGCCCGGTTTTGGGGGAAGCTGGTGACGTCAACGAGTAATCACGGAAGGCGTTCTGGCGGAGGAAATTAATACCGAAAGGGATTTTTCCGCACGGGGCTCCATCATAAAGCAAATTATGTCACCCATTCTCAAAAAAGATCGCACCCAATGTTTAACTTGTTTTTGGAAAAAATTAATTACATGAATGAGAGAGATAGGCTTGGCTTGGTTACTTATGGATGACCTCGACTCACACCAAATCTTGACCAAAAGTTTAACCTTACCAATATCTAGCGTTGAATTTTAATGAATTACATTCATATTCTTAATTCTAATAGTAGTTGTCTAACAAATTACGAGTACTTACAATGGAAGGCCAAAAATGTTTTTACTTAACAGAATTTCTGTGTACATTAACGCAGTTTCTCACGACGTCGATGGCATGATTTCAAGTCCATTTTTGCCCCATGAAAACAACGGCTGGCCCTTAGCCTAGACTTATTGAGTCCGTTATAACTTAAAGTTTTCCCTAATGTCAACTATTGAATCCACGAACGCAATTTTTTTACAAGGATAACGCCATCAACGTTAACTGTTTGTAAAATTCATAAAATATTAATAATGTGTGTATCTCCGCAGAAACTCATCAGGATTGTGACGAAAAAGCACCAAACCTGCCTCCGTATCGACCAAATAATTGCGTTAATTTTCCGCAGGAGGCAGACGCGGCAACCGCCTTAGCGAGATTTTCATCACGCTCGATTTTTCGTGAAAAATTGTATACGCTGTAACTCGTGATATGCCTGTGGCCCAAACTATTTCGCGAACTTTGATTTGCGGATTATTCAATATCATATAGTGGATTTTGTCAGCCATTTTGAAGGAATAAACTTTTCCACCGGATGAACGAGTGTATCATTTGTGGAATACTTTTGCGCACGTACGGCACGTTTAATTTGATTTACCCAATTGTATACTGTGGCAAACGCAGGAGCAGATGTGCCATGAGCATCGTCACCTCGGCTATGATCTCTAACGTTTGTTATGCCTTTTAAGCGCAAGTTTTAAAAACCTGCACGAAATACATGTTTTAAGATTTTTGTTAAAGTAGCAAAATTTTGTAGCTTCAGTCGACTATGAAAATGAAACCACGTGATGGACATAGCTGAAACTTTAATAGTGAGTTTAAATCTAGTGAGAGATAATGGCTCACTTAAAACAAATCTTTTCATATACTTCGAGCTCGATCTCTCGTATTTTCATGGGAGTTAATGAAAATACCCACGTGTCATGATGCCTTTTTGCCTAATATTTTTCCAAAAAATTTAATTTTTTAGAATTTTTTTGATTTCGCCAACTATATGCTTCAAATTTGAAATTGAAATATCCTTGCAATATTAATCTGGGTTATAAATTTCACCGCTTTATTATTTAAATGCAGACAATTTATCATAAATATTATTACTACATGAATTGAGTTTCATATAGTCCTAGTCTATTGAAAAATAACCCAAAGTAATGAGGTATTCTCAAATATAAGAAATGTGTACATGGGTGACACGGATTACACTCATAATTGTAACCAAAATAAAATAATGTCATTGTACCTATGTAAAACGTATTATTACAATAGTACGCACGAGTATTTCCTAAGAATAATTGTATTTGAACACAATCTCTGCATTCGACTTTTGCAAATTTTGTCGAAACTCCTGGCTACTGGATATCTACTCGTGTTTCAAGTCAAAAAAGACTTGAGTTAAGTGTGTTGGAATACGTCTTTACGCCAAAATACACGTTTCATTTAATGCGTAGAACTAGATCGTTCAGCAAAATAAATTTTGAAAGGAAACACAGTTAACATCTAAAGAGAGTCAGATCAAGCGTGAATTTGCCAATGATTAATTTCAAGGACATTGCTTGAAATAAGAAATATTTTGCGGAGGGATTTCCTAAGGCACTCAGCCAGCGGGAGGAATTAATGCCATTACCTCGCCGGTCATTCATCGTAGGTTCAATACTTTGCTGGGAATTAGGTAGCCAAAGCAGTTGATTAATTAAGTTAGCTTACTGATATAATTTAAGATTTTCGTTCCAGTTGATAATTCACGAACATCAGGTTGGAAACCAAGTGGCTTTTGACAACTTCGCGGAAGTATCGTGTTCTGTATTCGTTACTAACTGAAACTCAACAACGTATAGAGGTTGTTGGATAGAATTGTTTCTCAGTTATTTTACTTAACACATGTCATCAAAATAGTTCAACCCCTATGCCTAATGGATAGATCGGAATGAATTCGAATAAAAACAGAGATGTACTTTCGGATGAATAGACTCAAAGAACTCATTAATTCCTCGAACAAGTCAGAGTCAAAATAAAAAGTATTAAACTGGCATGTTAAAAGACTCTCTCTTCATCGACGACGTATAAATTTTCTTTTATTTTACGTAGTATTTAAAAATCAATGCATCACAAATAAGCTGAACTCCTTGTTCGGAATGGCCTCATTTGATTCTAAATAATTCTTTCGCGTCCATTCGAGTTCCATTGGGTAAGGAAGGAGTCTTGTTTTAGAATACCAGTGGATTACTGTATGGGGGAATGGTGAACGTTTGGCATGACCGCACATTCCTTACCATTTTTCATTTTTTTCTTATCTTGTGATATCAGAAACACAAAAGAACTGATTTTGAGTTACTTTTGAGGGCTGCAAACGGATAGGTATGATATTATACTATCATATTTCATGATTTTTTATGCAGCCGATAGTCACTGGACATGTTTATTGCTTTTACCCAAATCATTATGTCAAAACACAATATACGACGTTAAAATTTTCATATGATTTTCTATGAATCAATGTTATTAATAAGATGAAAATACAGAAATCTTAATTATGATGCACGGAACTTACAAATAAAAGACCTTTCCGCAGTGTCTGCGAGTGAACAGTTCTTGAAAATTGATGCAAGTTAAATAGTCCTAAGAACACTGAGAAAAGGTCACTGGGTGGGATGGCGTGGCATCATTTTTGACGTAAATTAAATGGTGATACGACTGAGATTGTGTAATCTAATTATGTTAATTACGCGTGCTTCGCGCGTTTATTTACCTCGGTAAACTCATTACAATTACAGATTTTTTTTCTTTAAAATATAATAATAAATAATTTACGAGAAGGAATAATCATCCTTTAAAAAAAACAATTTTTTACGAATTAATTTCTCCAAAATTTGGCGCTAGTTATTTCCAGAAAAATTCCATTGATGTTTAAAAAACACGAATACTTTATTTTTGTTTCAATTCCAGTTTGATGAGCAGTAAACAATGTCGGCCAAAATTAATGGATCAATTTCCTACTCTTGAACGGAGGAAAATGGATTTCGGTTCGCTTCGCGGCTTACAAGCTACGTGATTTAAATCCATTTTAGGATAACATCACGGTTTTCGGATTACGCATTTGACCTTCAAGAATCCAATCACACTCTCGTTCGGTCGCTTTATGCACTTCGGTTGATCACAGGCAGTCGAACATTCGCGGACTAGAATTCGCTCTGCTGGCTCTTGCGAGAGATTTTGCTCTGCGGTAAACCGTACCAAGTTCGTCGACGTATCTACCTGCAAGAGACAGACTTGGTTCAACTCTTCAGATCCCCCCACGCACCCTGGAGTAGCGATTGGCACGACGTTATCTATTTGATAGGCCGCCCGAAAGCATTCCTCTAACTCAGGTAACCCTTTTGATTGGCCTGATCCCTTGGCCCCTTGGCTCTCAGGCCTCGCCCATTGAGATTAGGGAAATGAATCGCAAGTTTGGCTTGTGAGAGCCCCGTCAATTTTCATTCTGGGCGTTTCAGCGAAATAAATTTTTTAAATCCGTGCTGCTCGGGTTTTTGCAGTTTTTTTTTATTTTCTCCATGCCCAATCAACGGGAAAAATTATTACTTCCATGAAAAATTTAACTTGCAGGTTCAATGGGGGAATAAGTAATGAAAGCGTTTTGTGGTCTCCAAAGCACGTTTCGATCATTATTCCAGTGGCTTCTTATGTGGTCGCGGAGGAAATTTGAATTTATCAGGCACTAGAACTCAGTGGTTGATCACTTATCAAATTCATACCATGATTAATATTTTTCAGGTGCACTGGAGGCGGACTCAATGTATTTTATTTTCCGGCCTAGTTAAAACTTTATAATTTTCAACGCATTATTATTAAATGATTCGTTGCAACTTCAGAAGGATACAAAAGGATCTAAATATAAAATGTTACAGATAGGGATGGCATTGGTCAGACCAGATGCTCGATTAATCATTGATTTTTACCACAGTCGATGAAGTATCTGCATAAAACTTTATAGTTGGATAGCAAACAATTTCATTCCTGGCCAAAAAGTTTAGTTCGGAATAATCGAAAGAGTGGGAGTGAAAGTGCTTCGGAACGTTCATTTCCAAGGGAAATTCGAGAAAAGCTGGAAAAGTGGTTGGAGCAGATATTAGAGTTAATGGGATGGCAAAAGTTGTGGCGGCTGGAAAACAGTTCTCAGAGCGGATGAGATGGAGAAAAGGAGAATAGGTATTTTGGATGAAATGAATGGAAATAGAGAGTTTTCACAATGCTGAAGAAGGAAATGATGAACTATCAATAGGAAATATGTAGGGAAGAAGTGATTTAGTATTACATGACTGAGTGTTATATTTTATAAGGGACGAAATTTTCAATGAAATATTTTGTCGCACTATGGTGAAGACAGGTGAAAAATCGAAGTAAGTGCCGCGTAATCAAAAACTTTGATGCAAATCTAATATAGCCGTGCGTAAAGTTTCAACTAAATATTATTATTTTTATGGCCGGTAGTCGATCGTTTAAGGTTGGTTTTGGGTGGAAACCACTGCTACATTCCCAAGCCTCGCCTAACGTGATGGAACCAGTCACCCTTCCCGACAATAATCCCTTCTTTAATTGCTCATACTTTCAGTCTGTCTTCATTCCGTCCAACGTGCTAATTCTTTTCCTCCCCATGAATTACTCTCCTAACATTTTCACCTCTATTACAGTTTTCAACATTCCAAAATGCTCTGCATCTCCAATTTTCTTGATTCTTTTACACTTTTCCCAACTACAATTTCTACTCCCATACGGTGTCTAGTATTCCTTTCCTTTGTTTTCTCTTCCTATCAAATTCATAATCCAATATTTCCTCTCACATACATCTCAAAAGAATCTCATCAATTCTCTAACCCCAACAACTAAGTTTTTGGGCTGTATAGAGCTACATTTTCAATCAAAATTTTCTAATCCTTTTATGACTCCTCACTCAGTTTCCTCATTGTAAACTCTTGTAATTTTTGAGTCATAACTATGTGAAAATATTTCCAAATCCTTATCGAAGGCAATTATTTATCTCTCACCTTACATAGCACCGTAATAGTAAGAGAATTTTGGACAATCATCTCCAGGCAATCGCCTGTCCAAGACACGAAATAGTGACGTTTCCCTTCCGTCCAAAGAACAACATGATGGGGTAACGCAAATTAGGGGTTGGCTTTAGCCCGCGGAAAGAAAATTTCGACCACACACTCTCTCTATCTCTCTCCAGTGATATATTGAATTCGAGGCGTCCAAATTTGTGGGTTGGTGTGGATTTAAAGGTTTTTGAGTTGGGGAGGGTGGATTGTATGCTCAGGGTCTCTTAGTGTGTATGCGCGCCGGATCCCCCAAAATGTGTACCCTGATCCACTTCCCTCTCCAACCGTTCACCGTCCTTTAACCCCAAACCCAATCCACGTTTCCGTTCAGACATCCCTCGCCCCTCCCAATTTCCTATCCTAAGCCCCGTATCACCGCATTCCGTTAATCCCAGCCGCTACGAAACTTTATTCGTCAGCGACCTCTACCTCACTCACAGCCAGGCGGGGGTAGTTATCCTTTTTTTGGGGGAAGGGGAAGAGATTGCGCCCGCGTACTTCCCACCCACACTCCTTCCAAGTGACCCTCCACCCAGTCGGAAATAGTAGAATCCAAATGCAGGACTTTGGAATGGCATTGCGAAATCGTACGCTGTTTGTATGTCCTTGAATAAGTGCCTGGTATTAGTGCCAGATGGCGATACCGGGATACCGTTATTTTACGCTAGGAAAGCGGTTTACAGTGTCGCCATCAGACACTGACACCAGGTATTTCCTGAAGGGAATCAAAACGACGTACCACGATTTAACACAGCCGTTACTTGGACCAGCCCTTAAGACCATTTCCCGCTTCCCCTTGCCCTCCCCCCCTTTCCCCTTGGTCGTGAGGGAAAAATTCTCATTTTTGCCCATCCTTAAGTCCCCTATTCCCCTGCCCATCTCCTCACGCTCATCGGCCCTCTTCTGTTTTTTCACCCATGAACTACCCCTCCCATTCGTTCCCTTAAATCCCTTTTTCAACCTCACCTTTCCTCTCTCCTCCCCTTCTCTCTCTCTCTATGCCCAGAACCTTCAACCCTTACGTTACTTTTTGCGAGCCCCTCTCTGCATTAATCCTTTAACCGCCACTCACCCCCTCCCCATATACCCCTCCCCGTATTTTCCCGTCAACCTCGACCCCCTCCCTTTGCCTCTCCTATCCGATTTTCTTGCCCGCCCAACTACCCTTTCCTTCCTTGCCTCCTAGGATCCATTTCTCTTCCCTTTCTCCGCGTCCGCCAGTTTTATGCGTCCGTGCGGCGTGTTACCGCACGGAGGAGAGGGATGGAAAAGACAGCGGAAAGGTATTTTGCGATACTTTCCGCCATTTTCGCACTCAGCATTGTTATTATTATTTTTTGTTCTTTGGGCATAGTTCTTCTTCTTAATTATGTTCCTCCTCCATCGATTTTGCCTAATGTAGACCGCGTTGAACTTCCTATCAGATATCACTAGTCCTCTAAGTTACTTCCTTATCCTCTTCTTCACCAAATACTTCATCCACTTGCTCGCCTTCACTCTTTTTCCTTTGATATTGTCGGTCTATTTGTTTCTATGCGAGGGCTCTCATAGTTATAATGGTTTGAGGCCAACCCTCTTTCTGTAGCTCTTCCTACTCTTCATATCTACCTGCTTTTTTAGGGCACTCCTTGTCTCACCAACACACTTTGTTTTAAGACCTTCAACGTATTCTAAGATCATCTTTGTGAAGTTGCCCTCGTCCGTTCTTTTATGCTTCCCATAGAACTTCAGTCTACTCTTGTACATATTCTCAGTAATCCTCTCTATTTTTTGCTAGAGTCACTCATTTCTCCTCTTCTTCCTCATCTCAATTATTTTCGTCTAGTACTAATAGTATTTAATTGTTATTACTTCAGTAAGTATTATTTCGCGTAATTTTTCACTTTCATGTTCATAGCTCATTATTCATTTCTCGCATAATCCATCTTTCTTTTTCCATGGAAACCATTAACACTTTTTCCACACAATTCGTCATTCTTCATCAACTTAACGCGTCATTATTTTTTCCTTCAAATTATCATTTTATTTTATTTTAAAGATGGTCATTGATATTTTGTATTTTTTTATTCCGATTTTCAAACAAAATGTCATTCTTTTCTTGTTCTGAGTAAAAAGGAGAGCGCCCGTTAGAACATCCTAACGAGGGATTACCCGCGATAATGGTTGTCGCGTTCGATCCCGCCCCCGCCAGCCCCCCGTAAAAACGGATCCCTATCCCACCGAAAGAAAACCTTGTTCCATTTTGCAACGCATGTGTGGTATTCGGGGTGAAATTTTACGCACGCCAAAGGAGTGGAAAAATGAAGCTGAGAACGCGGTCTAAGTCACTCCAGGCGACGGTTATTGTCGCGGGAGTTTACGTCCGACATAATTCCCGTCCTTTATGAATGAGTATGGTAGACCGTAGGGAAATGTGAGGATTATGAAGATGAGAGAGATTTGCGAGGAAAATCCAGCTCAGGCTTCTTCTGACTCCTATTAAGGCTCCACGTGCCCCAGCATTCCACTCACTTCACAGGAGGTACCACGTCATTAGAATCGGTACGTCGATGGCTTAGGAAAGAGGGTAACGAAATAATCGTTAACATGGAGTCGAACTCGGCCGCTATGAGTTGAATTTCCCATGGGATGAATACGCATTCTGTAAGCACATTCTCCAAATATGAAAAAGAAATTCTATAAGTATACAAAATAAATAATTTTCACGCCGCGAAATTTCTTTTCGGGGTGGGCACTGCAAGGATAAAGCTTTTTTTAAGGCCATTAAATGAAATATTCTCTCTCTCACACTAATATTTTCCATACCAACTAATCCTTATGCACTACCTTTAACAAAATCTATGTCTCATACATTGTTTCTTTTAGGATATTTTGTTTCAGAAAAGTAAATAATCCTCGCCTTAAGAGTCTCTATGATCACTATCTCCCATGACTTCTTCTCTCCACTTATCCCTCGAAAACCATTTACAGTATTATTTTCGCATATACCTGTCATCCTGTCTCTCAATTCGGTCAAACCAATGTATTGGTTTGTATATGTACATATTACATGACTCACTCATTCCAATCCTAATTTTACTGCAAGCATTTCTCATTTACTCCATGTCCATAGCATGCATTGGCATATACATGAATGCTACTCCTTGTACACCAAAGTTTAGTTTCCATGCAATAATTTGGAAAGGTTTCTTACGCTATGATATTTGTCTATACCTCACATACTCTAACAGCCTTTACCGATAATTGTGTGTCTTTAATTATCCCTATGCATACTAATTTCATTTTCGAACATATTGACGAGTTAAAAATAAGTAGAATCCTCCAAAAGTATTTTGCTATTTCCGTCCACTTCCCTCATCAGATATGGCTACTTTCATGTGGCCATATTCGCCCTCTATTTCATACCATTCAAATTTCATCTCACTTAAGCTATCCGTTACCCACTGGACAGCGTCCGTACCAAATAAGCTACGCAACGGAAAGTTTAGGATTATTAAAATATTAACTCAATACTCCCTGAAACCACCTTTTTGTTGATGAACCAGGATTCTATCTCTCGGGCAAGTATTCGGGTGAATTCGACCCCGGTATGTACATTTGAGAAATTTAGTAGCCACTGGGATTATAAATGCCCTTATCTAAAGAAATCAATCAGGAAATTATCAATTGCGAATTAGGACCCAATTAAGACCTTCGGCCATGATCACAATGCACTTGAAGGATCAATAAATACCATGGCATAAAATATAGCCGCAGTTCGTTCTTGTAAGTCAGTTTACGGAAGGGTAGTTTTCTATAACGTTCATGGCGGTAAATAATTTAATAATTCGGAAAACATTCTGTAAAATTGAAGGAGTTTCCATGAGGTTTGGGAAAATTGCGTTTTCATTCGTGGGGAAATGAGGTTATGATGAAGAGCTGCTCAAAGTTTGTCCCCCATGGGAAAGCGTAGTGGGGATTAATCTGAACGCTGAACTGATGTACGACATTAGACCTTGTTTACATCGGAGACCGAGTGGACCAGAAAGTCGAGATTAAAATAAAACATGTGCGTCGTTTCAATGAAATGAGTTGTGGTGGGCCTAACCTGATGGAACCACAAGATGGAATGCCTACATGCAAGCGAATATCAATTTTTGCTCATGTGCTTGCATTTGACTATAAAATAAAATATTTTTCCCGTATCCTGTTCCACTGCGTAATACAACTTAAGGAAAAAGTGATTGTATGCGAAATATAGTGATATGTCAAGAGCATAACCTCCATCTTTTCTGATGCTCGGTTAACCTTGCTTAAGAAGAAAAGGAAGAGGAGATATATCTTATTACTTGTAATTGGAAAGCATTTTAATGTATCAACTTCGTTGCAATACAACAATTTCAAAGTGTTAAAAATCATTTGCCATGACCGGCATTCGAACCCGGATTCCTTGATGTCCGGCAATATGCTATAGCCAGTTAAGATAGCGAGGCGTCCTCTTACTCTTTGAAATATATTTTTTCTATTTTAGAAATTAAGAGAATGTCTCGGTAGCTTAACATGATAAATCTCTCGATAAAGCTCTCGATAACATGGTAAATCCCGATATTGCTGAATACTAGTTCGAATCTCGGTTAAGGCGATTGATTATTACACTTTGAAATTGTTATGCACATTAACGGATTACTCTAACAAGAGTTATTGACGTGGTATCTCCCGTAGTTTTCTTGAAAATCACCTTCTTATAATTTATGGGAGTGTTTAATACTCGGAATAAGTTATGTAATCATGCACAGACTGAAAACAAATATTTGAGGTCATATTTGACATGATCTCATTTTGATCTCATTTATTATACTTAAATTTGCAAACAAATCACATTTTTACATTTTTTATAGTCATTTTGGATGATTGTTATAGGCGTGCATGGGAAAGAAATGCGATGAACAGAGAAAAATACGTAACAGGAAATTTGAAACATTTTAGGGGATGAATTACAATTACCATGGGGAATTCCGGAGTGTAGAGCTGAGGCATCAAGTCATATCGTGCAAATGCTATTCCGAAAGCTGTGGTTCGCTGCTACATATCACTACGAATTCATAATTATGTAATAAAAGCCATTTTATTTGCATATTTTTATGTTTGGTTACCTACCACGATAATTGACTTTTTTTAAATGTAAATGGTGATGTCGTATAATCTAAATGCTTATCTACATTTTTGCCCGTGTAATCTTTAAGAATGAGAATGGACATTTTTGTTTGACACTTTTTAGCAGTATTTAATATTTCTTTCTGCTCGCCAAGGAAGCTTGCTCATTTCTTTCAAACAGATGGTCTCTTTTGATTCTATTTGATCCAGAATGCATTGAAACCTAATTAAAACGTCTCATCAGTGAAAAGACCAAATAAATATTAGTATTCTACCCATAAACTACAAAGTCTAAGGTTAATTAGAAGTTTTATGAATAAGAAAGTGTGCAGCCTAAGATGATACTCACATCAATTACAGCCCCATGTATTTGTAGAGCTCCTTCATTTGCAATTCCTACTGTTCATTCAAGCAAAATCATTTTTTTCGCGAAGAGGAGTTTTAGGTTCAAACGCAGAAATCAGCTAGAAGGGAAAATGGGTGAGGATATTGTTCGCCACATACTAAGTCCTATGCTTTGAGTGAAATCCTTACGTCAAGTTAGAAGGGGGTACCATTCCTTTCCTTCTTGGAGGTTATCCTAAAATAACGTAAAGCTGATTGAGAAGAGGGAAGGATTACTATTTCATCACATTTTCTTATAGTTGATGGAATTGGATTTGAAAGGAATCTCACGTTATTGTTATTATTATTTTGCGTATTAAATACTACTTTATTTAAGCCATTGTTTTATAATAAAACCATCACAGTTATATCTACACGAAGTTTAGTCTGAAAGGTGAGGGTAGAGCTCGCCCGATATGAAGCCCAACCATTTGTGATATTCACACATAAAGATGGAGAATCCAATTCCTTTCCCTGTGCTGTCTATGGAATCCGAAGAGTATTCGGAAGATCACACAACTTAGGTTAAGTTGAGAGTACCTAGAGGCGTCACACGGATTCAAACCCGAACTCCTCCCGTCAGTATCCCACCATTTTACTCACTTGACTACCGCTGTCCAAATTTATATGAAAAATAATTTATGCTGTAATTGCTCAACAAAAATACGCTGAGTAAATTTTCACTCATAAAAATATCACTTTGGTATTATTGATTCGCTTGTCAACTGCTATAAGAGTTCCGAAATAATCGTTTTGCTTCACCGTTATTTTTATTCTAGAAGCAATAAAACGAAAAAGAGCATGTTTTTTTTGCGAAAACCACTCTTAACCAAATAAACTTTTTCCATAGCAAACTCGTAGATGATTTATATGATCGGTTGATGATCGCAGTAAAAAATTGTTTCGTTAAACTTCTAAATGAACTTGAAACAAATTGAAAGCTTGATACATGATGGTAGTGCCGATGATAACGTAAGGCGTATGTCGAGACGTCCCAGATAAATACGTAAGAAGGGAAAAGTGAGGTCTTTATATCTTACAAATTCTTATATAAGGGGTAGAGAAAGGGGAAAATATCCAGAATTAGCTTCATATGATTTCTAGAATTTTGTTTTTACCAACCGTGTTTTTTTAAATAGATGTGGTGGTGAGACAGTACTTCGATTAGATGAAGCTGGGGTATCCAAAGTCGTGATTGAGAATCAAAACCAGGCCATCCGGTCTGCAGCCCAAAACTATACCCGATACACTAACACGTTTCTTTTGCTTAATAACGTATGTTCACTGTAATAAACTGTTGATATTTAAGTATTCGCGTTAAGTGGCCACACAGAACCAATGTTTAGGCCGACGTTTTGCCAAAAAACTATAAATCTCCCCCAGCTAACCCCACCGAATCCTCTCCCGAATCGAAAGTATAATTTTAGATATTTCGGTTCCATACGTCTTGACCAACGATTTTGCATTCGATTCCCACCACCTCCAGACCCAAGACTGCGAATGATAAAGACTTAAGAGATTAATTATGCATACAAAGAAGGGACTGCAGCCCGTAGTTACCCCAGCGAGAGCAACGGAAATCACGAAGGCGAGAGTAAATCCTTCATTTTCGCGCAAATCTCTCATCGCGACCATTTTCCTATCCTGCGGTTAATGGGAGAGGTAGACAAGGAGGAGAGTCCCAGAGGCTACCTATGTGGGGATTTATTCTGGCGAGTTAATTTCGCTCCGGAAAAAAGAGTGGAGAAAGGACGCTTCCTCAAAATTCCGACAACGGGAGCCCCCTAGGGCAATTCCCCACGTGACGCTCGTTCATTTCGCGAAGAAGGGGGAGCGCCGACTCATGTTGAATCGCAGAGTCACTCGGATGGGCAACAAGGATGAAAATTCCCTCAAATATTAGACCTATCGGACTGCAGATTCCCAAGTGATAAAATGTCTTTGTAGAAGTCATTTCCGTAGTACTCGTACTTCATCGTTACCCTCATTTTTTCCCTGATCCAGTATTGAGATGAATGAAATAAAAAAGTGAAGAAAAGATGAAATTTCACCTTGGTGTGGTCAAATTTAAGATTTATGTTGAGTCTTTGGAATCCGTCGGGATGGTTTCAATCAAGGAATTAGTTAAAAATAACAGGCAAGCAAACAGATTCGTTAGGAGAAGAGAAACGAGAAATTTTGACGAGAAAAAAGCATCTGTGACGTAGTTGTAAACCTCCTTGAAACGAGAAGGAAAGTGATGTGAATAAAAGTAATACGAATGTTCAGAATACTTGGCTTTACTTCCTTGCACTCCACCGAGGGAATTATTAGAGTTCCACATTTCGTCAATGGCTGTGATCTTTTGAATAGATTTAGCAATTAATGATCCAGGTACAATTCCTTTCCTCGAAGCTTTGGTGATGAAAAATTAAAAAAAAATAAGTGTTATGATAAGAAATCTCAGAAAACCCCATCACAGCCTCATATGCTTAGAAGCAGATCATATTACCTTCATTTACATGATTAAGTGTGGTAACCTACATGTATTGTAGTAGATGTAATTATTCCCGGCTATAATATTGCTATCTCTTGACGTAAATGCAGCAGCGTGGTACCATCATGCCGTACATTAACAACGATATTATTATATTTGTTTTGTCCTTACTTTATCATTCTGAGATTTTTTAGATACACCCAATACTAATCATTGCACTATTTGGTACGAACCTAAAATTATAAAAGTACTTCTGGGCAAAAGACAATTCTGATGTTACTAAAGGTGTGAATTAATTGAAAAATGAGAATTATCAATAAAATCATTCATATTCTTAGGAAAATTTTATTAATACTCGTGAAATTTTAAACGCTCTCTCCTCCGAGTTTATTGTCATTTCCTTCTCTCTGGTTCAATGCAAACTGTCCCATCAAAGACTTGCCTTCCCTTACTCCTCCCAGCCTTAATTTCTGCTTTATCGCTCGTCACAACAAGTTTATGTTTTCAATCTTATGGGTCTCACCTGCTGAAAGGGCATTTGATACATTGCAAATGACCTTTCCTTAAATAAGTAAATAATGTGTTTATGCATAGTATGTATGCATGCATACCTGTACATTTTAATTATACCTATCAGTATTTTATATTAATTTTCATTCCGTCGATAAGTTCCAAGACATTATGATTAGATAAGGTTGTTTTTAATCAGGTTTCTTATATAAAAGTATGCATTTTCATCAATTAATTGGAATTTCGTGAATGAAAAATTTCCTTTAATTATCTGGGAATTTTTTTATCATAAAATGAGGCTGTAAACCTCCTATGAAATTAACAAAATATCTTGAGAACAGGAAGAAGCCTTGCGTCTTTGTAAACAAAAATCCCAAATAATGAAGTGTTCACGCCAGCCTCTCTCTCTTTCTTGTTGCTATGGAGAAATATTTGCTGTTATGAGGTGAATCACCCTTCTTTCTCTTATGACCACAGTGTATGAGTATTTATTCATTATTTTACTTAGCTATTATTTTCCGATTCAACCGGAGGAATTCATCAGAGGTTTCTCTCACCACCCAATGGGCTCTCCTCTGTATTTATTGTCATTTCCTTCTCTCTGGTTCAATGAAAACTGTCCCATCAAACAAATGTCTTCCCTTTCCTCCTCCCAGCCTTCATTTTTACAGAGGCCTTTTAAACAGCCTTCCCCCCTCGCACTTCATCCCTTTGTTCAGGAAATGTTTCCCCACGTATCGCTGCATGTTTTCCGAGAATGCCAATTCCGGTCGGAATCGGGACGAGCTGCAGGAAATTCCGTAGATATTCTTTTGCGTTAAATTCATTTCAGTATGCTGTAAAATTTTTATTGCACAAACGCCGCGAATGGCTACTCTATCATTTCAGGGGAACTTTAACGTGCCGCAATGGACTCGGGCTGAACAAAAGTAATCTTATCTGATAATTTTTCAGAACAAAATTCCGGATACTTGGTTGAGGAAATGAGAGTTTTTATTTGGCAATAAAGGAAATGCGTATGTACATTTAGTTCATTATTGAAAAAATTAGAGACGAAGATGAGATAATAATATTTTCCAAGGCGATGGCGTTGAAAAAATAACAAAATCAAACAATAATATACTTTTTTATTTAGATGCTAAAAAAGTATAAATATCTTACACGTCCATTAATTTTTGGAGTTTTTTTTAACTAATGATGGTCATTTTTTGCGGTTTGAGAAGCTGCCGTCGTATTTGGCACAAGGAGGATAGATATTATTCGGATGGAATTAGCTGAACGGATTTGAGCCGTAATCACCTCAGTCTATGAAGGAGTTAACCACAGAGAAGAAACCACTAAGCTCAAAGAAAAGTGATTCACGAACATGAAATCAATACATGAAATCTTTTTTTAAGAGTGAGGTATCCTACGGATTGGAGATATGGCTGCCCGGAAGACCAGCTTAGAAAAGAATGGAAACGTTGAAGGAGGATACCGAAGATCGAATGGGTATTAAAAATAAGAAATGAAGATGAATGGAGGAGATGAGAAAGAAGATTAGGGAGAAGTAAGTACGGATTACGATGAGGAAGGGAAAAATAAGGTGGAATGGACACATCTTGTAACGTGATGGATTTGCTGGGAACTTTATTGAATGGATGGCCAGGGTATTTCAAATAACCTAGCCAGGGTATTTCACTCTCAATCTTGCTCACAAGATTGAGAGTGAAATACCCTGGCCAGGTTATGAAAGAAGTAAGACGGAAGATCCACCAAGCTTGAAACCCTCTTTCACGCCATCGAATTATTATCCGAATACCTTGAAAAAATCTTGCGCAAGAAACTATAATATGCCTGAAGTCATGACCGAGGCCATGTTCATCTTGAATTAACTTCGATGATTTATTTTCCGTTAAATTTTCCGTTGAAAAATTTAATTTTAAAAAATCTTGGCTATACGTACATTACAGTAGAATGAAATGAATCAATTGAAGCCCACTGTACGATAACGTACAGTGGGCTTCAATAAGGATAACGGAGCCCCACGTAACGATACGTCCTGCTCATCGCAGTTATTATTTAGCTAATGCACTGCGGTTCTGTTGGTTTTTCTCAAATTCTTACTTAAGTTGCTTACATTCAAGCATTGAAAATTGCCAAATCAATCATCAGTTACTGCCTTTTTTTGGTAAATTTTATGGTAAAATGTCTTAAGTCGATCATGTTTTTCACTCTCTTTGGAGTAATTTGTTACTTGCGGCGAACTTATAATAGTTATGACTAATTAAAAATGAAAATAAATTTGAATGGTACTAATTATAAGGTTGTTTCCATTCATTATGTGTGGAAAAGGCGGTAACTATCCGAAATGAAAAAAACCATCCATTGCCCATTTGGCCTAGCAAAACCTCCAAAGTCGTGGTTCCAATTTTAGAGTTTGATCGCTTGTTATCTAAAATAAAATTTATCCATGTCTACACAACACCCTGCAAGTCTCGCGTCACAACAGAATGTGGCGGGGTTAGTTCAAATAAAATTTAATTATAAATAAAAATCAATATTATATAAATATATGTTCGTGTGTCTATTTCGCATATATAAATGCATGTGCAATCGTACTCGCACATACCTTCGTACATCATGCAATTGTGTGTGAGTACGCATGAAGTTTTAAAATTTGCTTTTTGAGTGTAGTAAATAAAAATAAAAAAACTATCTTTGAATTTTTAAAGACGCCCTTGTTCAGTTTTTCTTGCCCGAGTTTCAATATATTATGAAGGCCCTCAAGGGATATAGTATTAGAATATGAATGGTAGAGGGTCCATTCTTTGGCTTGAAATACTGATCGCGATGCAAACATGGCTTTGTATATTGTGGGTATACTAATAAATTAGCCTCGTAATGAGGGTTAAATTTACAGAAAAAATAGCTACTTCCGATGTGGTTCCTACGTAATGTCCTTGAAACCTTTCCAAGTACCAGTAATAGAAACGGCCTTTGGCTCTAGGTAGAGAGAACTTTGGGACGATTATCAATCTCTACGAGAGTTTCAACGAGGCAGAAAGCGTAATAGAATTAGCAGACCTACCTTTCCCTGCTGCATACCCATTTCCTCTTTCCCAGACGAAACCCTCATTATTTTAAGCCGACCACCACTAGTAACTTTGCCTCACACAGCCTTTATATCAGTAAAATACCTCTTGAAACAGTGAAATTTGCTAAATACGGAATCCGCTTAAAGTAGGTACTTTCAGTTCCGAAAATATTGTAAGTACATGCCTTATTCTCAAATAAAACCCTTTAAA
This sequence comes from Hetaerina americana, assembly GCF_022747635.1. NCBI lineage: Eukaryota > Metazoa > Arthropoda > Insecta > Odonata > Calopterygidae > Hetaerina > Hetaerina americana. The sequence continues at coordinate 51,439,947 of NW_027287427.1, read as the reverse complement.
AAACAGGATCCCGAGAAGAGGGTATGGAAGGCATATTTCGTAGAGTTTCATGAATAAAATGCATTTGAATGTGAGAGTATTGGAAAATTTGTAACAGAAAATTTTGTATGGCAGTTTGGTTTGTACTCGTAAACCCTTTACCTATAGCAGAGGAAACCAGCTGTGGCGATAGAATAATTAAAATAATTTTATATGTAACTCTAAAATGGAGCATGTTAAATCCAGTGAGTGAAGCCCCGGCCTAATGGTCAGAGGGTCCAGGTCCAATTCCGGGGTATATTCCTTGAAAACTCAGCTTCATCCATGCTGTGTGTATTCTCGAGTATCTTCCTGGGAAAGCACTGGGAGCACAAGGAAAGATGACCAACACATCCTTCAGGTGTGAAATTCACTCAAAGTTGGAATCAACAATCGATAAACTCTACTTGCATCCATAAAACCAGCCTTCAGGTTTAATACTGCGGTAACTCACTCTAATGTCCTCGTGCGTTTGGCAGATGGTGTTATGTCACATAACATTAGGGTAATTGGGGAATTTAATCGCAGGGAATGCCGCTACATTATATTCCTGTGCACTTCAAATTGTCACTCGTGAAAATTAGTGCCGTTATTATCACGACTTGTGAAAGAAAGAAATCATTTTTCTACTCTCCAGTCTTCTAATTTCATCAGCAGTCGATTTCCTTTTCATTCTTTCGGTGGTATCGCCTACTACTACGTATCTGAACCCATACCCATGCCTTGAGTAACCACGAGGGCATGTGGCAGGGAGTGCTGTGTGACAGTACATTAGAATGACTGATTTAAAATAATACGCAGGTAAAGTAATTCAGTGATATTCTCTTTTATCCCTTTCAATATTAAACGAAACGGCTAGATTTTTTCTATTTCATTCAAAAATGAGATCTCTTTGTACTGTATAGTATTCTCTCAAAGACTCTACGCGTATTCAAATAGAGACTTAAACAATGTAAATTAAACATTTATTTTTTTTTCATTCAGGTATTTATCTGGTATTCGTTTGGCTAACCCTTAATCTCTCAGTAAGGCTCCATAGGCGAATGTAACTCATATTCTTCTTGCTTGGTGCGAAGTCAGATAAAAAAAGTTGTTTTTCTCTTCAGTCATGATCTCGATAAGCCGTCTCGTTTTCCATCGGCCTCAGATCAAAGTCCGTGGATGGACTCCAACCTTCAACCTTAAGGTCAAAATGAGGTTCTGTTGACCGCCATAACAACATGGTCGGCTCCCATGTAATATTCTAGAGCTCACCGTCCGTGGATTCGTGAAGAATACGAAGCAGGATCATCAAACATTTACGTGGGTGCACTTACCCATATGGGATGCAGAATCACCAGCGGTGAAAACGGGAAAATACAAACTATACTCTGAATTGGATGGATTTCCATATTTTTCTGCCGGCACAGACTTCAATTTCGTACCTTTTTTCTCTCTGAGATTGTATTTAATGCAGAGATCGATTTTTTTTTAATTGACGGGGATAGGAGAGATACACTCTTCCTTGAAAAAGACTCGCAAATATTACAATTTTCTAACGCGATCTTTGCTCCTCGCTCATTGAGATTGGTTTTCTTGCAAAGGAGAAACTTTTCAAAATGCTTATAAATTTTAATACTTAATGTCGTAAAACGAAGCCATATTAAAATACTCGAACTGTCTTACTTGAAGAAGGCCTCGGAGAAGGCCGAAAGCTTAAACCATTTACCATGTGAGTGTTCCTTTAAGTGTTACTATTTTATTTGTGTTCTATTGTGCCGTCCAAATATATATATATATATATATATATATATATATATATATATATATATATATATATTTGGACGGCACAATAGAACACAAATAAAATAGTATGGTATATACATACCACGAGAGCCATAATGTAGAGGCTGCTCAACTGCTTCTTATTATATCTCAAACGAGTAAATCTGCTCAAATAAATAAGGTTTTTTTGTAGTGGACGCAATTGGCTGCGTTTCTTAAGGGTAGCGTTGTGCAGGAATTCTTTCCTAAAAATACTGAGTAGAGGACTATCAACATATGACATGATGGCCATAGTGTGAAGACCGCTTAACTGTCTTTATGTTGTTTTGATTGATTGTTGGTGTTAAGGGGGCTTGCGATAGGGCACTTTGACTTTTTGCTCTATTACTCCAACCCATGTTTAACCTGCCAGCTACATGCAGAATGGTGACAAGAACACCATGGTTAACGTATGGAGATCACCCATCTAACCCCTGTCCCGCCATTGCTTAAACTTCGGTTGTGTGAGGGGAAGTGATGTGTCAATGGAGCAATCCCCATACCCCTTATGCTGTTTTAGCTCAACTTTGTCTGCTAAACCATGTATATTGATTTTGTAATAGATGCCCTTGGTGTCTTGTATATTATTGTTGCTCATGGTAGCCTTAGGTAGACTAAATGATAAACCTTTTGAGACCGATAAAAAATCTGCATATCCCGATTTCAATAAGACTTTCGGAATCCATGGGAGTGATGAACTGCGTTCTTGGATGTAAGCGTGGCCTTTTGTCAGCATAGATATACTTCGAGCATTTAAACTTTGCTTTATGACTCAATAATCAAGCATAAAAATGTAAATCAATCTCTGGAAAAGTTTTATTAAGTCAATTGGGAGCATTTTGTAAAACCATGGATATTAATGTTCTCAATATTTCATGAAATGTAATCCAAAAACCAAAACGTACAGAGGCAACAAAATATTTTATATATCCATTTTTCGGTTTTCTTATCATTAACGTCTAAGGGAAACACTTTTAGGTTGCGTTTATGTTACGTGTCGCCGCTACAAGAGATTTGCGGTCAGTAATGTCAACTTGGCATTTTAATACATTCAACAGATTCAGGCGAGATGTAGTGGAAGTTCATCATTTTATTGGAATTTTAAATATAAAAATTGACGGCGCCATTTTATTGAAGGGTATTGAAGACATTTCTCCGAGATGTTGACGCGGCCCAAGAGATTAACCGGTCTTGAACCATATAATAGGACTCCAAGAGGGACAGCTGCATATCTAGCCGTGATTAGTACGAACGCAATGATCCCCTCCCCCCCGGAGGGAAGACCAAAATGAGCAGTAGCGGTCTGGGGGTCATTCAGTTTTAAACACCCGCCCGGTCATATTTTTCCTCCCGTCCGCAAACAGCCGAAGTACGTGATAAGAATACGAAACGGTTAATGACACCGCCGCGATCCGCTCGCCCGCGCGGTGGATTTTGAGAGAGGGCACGTTGGAAATGTTTAACCGCTCTCCCTCCGTTGCAGAGGCCCACCAACCGCGTCTGGCCGCGTGTACAAGATGAGAGAGTAGGAGGATACGACTTTTTCTACTTTCTACCAGTTTTTAATGCATAGCAGATGAAAATATACTTTTAAAAATTCATAAACGGTTAGGTAAGGTGAAAGCAGGGTTATCGAGTGGAAAAGTACTTTTTTATTTTAATAAAAAAAGGCTTCTTTTAATAATTCGGTATTTGAAATGCGAATCATTTCGAATCTGCAGGAGAAGGATATGATTTTTGAAACTGAGTTATATTCAGAGGAAAAATTCTCGTGATATTTAGGTCACTGTGAATAGAAAGAAAGGCGAGGTGGAGATTATTACAAAACCATATTTTTGAATCTTCTGGAAAAATGGATGACATTCGCAAGCTGATTAATCAAATGAACGCAGAGCGTATAAATTCAATGGTGACATTGGGAATTGTTCTATCCCCATATGACATTGGCAGGCGAGGCCATAAGACGAATTCAAGAGGAAATGTCTCCGGGAAAAATCGATTTAAGTTATCACGTCGCAGTTCTCGATCGCATCGGTAAAAAGAACGCGGACATCTTACAAGGACATAAAATGTCACCTAATGCCACTGAATGATAAACTCGCTCATTACTTCAATATCTAGTGACCTCTATTCCCTTTATCGAAACCATTAAAGTATAACGCATTGTTTGTATCAACAAACTAAGGAGTACGACATAATTTTATCGTCTTGCTTCGTGTTACGAATTTCTATTCAGCACTTAAGTTTTATCCAATGACATTTCTCACAGGAAATTAAACAATTTTACTACTATTTGTTTGCTTCACGCGTTTCAATACGGCCGCACCGACCGTCTGAACGCATTTGTGACTACTTAGACGTGTTGATGACTGTCCGTAACCCGTGTTTGACGAGTTAAAGCACTGAAATACCCAAATAATCATGTTGTTCCAAAGCTGAACAAGCCAAAAATCGAGTAGCTCTCGCAGTAAAACGTAAACCCTTGTAAAAACCCTGTCGGTATGGTGACTGTAAAAAATATTTTTCTTAATTTTTCATTCAAATAAACACATATCGAATAATATCATTACTCGCAAACACTTTCAATGTCGTCTTACCACTTGATCTTGCCTCAATAATTTCTATAACAGGCTCCAATCGCCACTATCTTACCCAACGAAACGAGAAAATTTTCCAATACTCTAGAATAAAATCGTAGACGGAGCTTTTATGTGTGCTTCCCCTGTATGTCCTCCTTTCATTTGATAAACGAGGCTCGTTTACACGCTACTACCCTTTAAGCCTTCTATCCACGGCTATGACGACACTGGCAGCAGGGAATACGTTCCGTGATGTCTAGGGTCACAAACTTGTTTCCTCGGGTTTCATGTCACAGGGTGTGAGTTTATTACGGTGACAGTAAAAGATACTGAGTTACCATTAAAAGTTAACCAGTCTTCTATTTTACGTACCCATTTTCTCTGGCTGGCGATTGCTTTCTCTACCTCACGCCACGTGAGTTTTGTGGCCAGCACTAAACCTTAGAGTGTAATCCGCTACCTAGCTCCACGTAATCCAGCCTTTAATCAAGCCGAAACTTTCCTATGAATGTTGAGCCGTTAAGCTTCTTCTTCCCACGATGCTCAAAGGAACTGGGAAAATTTAGTCGCAGAACCGTTCGTTTATCTTCAAGCGGTTGCTTGTTCCATTGTCACCACTGCTTTGGTCGTCTCCGTTGCCTTAATTGAAGTTCAACTTTTATAACCGGAAAATAGTAATATGGGCTTATGGGGGCCATAATTTGTCACTTTATTATGTACGCATGCGTATTTGTCGTGACCGAATGCAGACACGGGCGTCTCCTATGAATACTGATATGTGCTTCAGTGAGTCGCGTTTTAATGCTACCAGAAGAAAAAATGAAATGAAAATCATTAGGCCTACAACTGTTGATTGAATGTTTCAGTCCTGGTTCCGTCAAAGTTAATAAATGCTTGTCGCGCATCATTTACGATTTGAATATTGTTTTGCAATTTGCTTATACACGTATGAACAAGTTATCACAGCGAAAACCTTCCTCTTTTTTATCCAATAATGTATGTCCTTAGCAAAAAATAATTTCACCGCTGCATTTATCAACTAGAAAGTTTGTTATGTTCCGTGAAGGTAGAGCACACAACAATATCAATGAATCGGAATTGTGGCAGGCATGTATACATCAGAGAATGGGGGACAAGTCTCCTTCCATATGACACTATTTGGATTTCTCAGGCAGATATGGGGCTCATTTCCTCAAACCTGTAAGTAAGAATACAAGCCCTCGTAATTTGCACGTGAGAACTCTGCTGATGGTAATAAATATGTAAGCACTTATAACTTGCCTTAATTTCGAAATATGCTAACTTGAATATCTTTAAGGAATATCAGATTGTTTTTAGGGAACTCGTAAATCAATTTTAAGCAATAGGACATAGACCCCCCATACCTATGCACAAAAAATCGTAATTACGAAATTCTATTATCGGGTAAAGCTAGAGTTCGGTCTGTAGGTCTCTCCGATTCTAATTCGAAACCAGCCTCTGGTCAATACTCTTCCTACTAAGCTGCCATGGCCAATCAGCGATAATATTGATAAGATAATCTTGAGGATGGATTGTCGACGAAGCAATTGAGGATCTGAGAAAGGTTGATGAAACTGGGATCACTCGCGAAAGGTAGGCATTCTCCTCCGGCAGAATCCGAAGCCGTATTCGATCAGTCCCTCGCGGCCTTGGATTGAGACAGCCAGCCAACCAGTCACCTTTAACGTCAAGAGACGGGTGCGCTTCGTTTCCGCTACACGTATCGCTAATGTGACGTGGCCACCTTTACGAGACGGTCCATTCTACCTTCCCTTCCTCTTCCCTCAGAAAGGGAGACCGACGACATGGATGATGGAAACCCCATCTCTTCCTTTCTTCTCCCAGCACTCCTCTCCTACCTCCCTTCGGATAATAATAGCGAGGAATGGGATTTCCACCGTATCAGTGAGGATGAGAGAGAGGTAGACGCCGGGGGACCCCTTAGGGGAGGGAAGCTCTAGTGCTTCTTAGGTCTTCCTCTGCGGGGGTGGGAGAAGAAGAGGACAAGGCAGGGAGAGGATAAGGGTGGAAAGGAGAGACGTCCTTTCCTCCGGCTCGGGGCCGCTCCCCCGCGCGATGAATACCAATGACGGATCCCGAGGCAGAAGATGACAATCGGCTTCGCGGGATATGGCTATTTCGGGATCCGTCGCCCACGGCGGCAACGGTTTAGGTGCCTGGAGGAGGGAGACGTTTGTCCGGGGGAAGGGATAATGCCGTGGGCCCTTCCTTTCCGTCCGTGGTAGGGAAAATAACCGATGAGCACGCATGTCCGAGTGATGAAATGGCTCTCGGCGGTAAAGTCATTCCTTCCCCGCTGGCGGCTTAATTGTTCAAGGGCCAGGGGATTGCTGGGAATCTCTACCTTAATCGTCCCGGGCGTAACGATCCGAGGATTACTTTGGATGAGTTCGGGAACTCCACTCCCATTCTCCGATGATCTTTGCTCGCATTTTGGTCTTCCGACGACTGCGTTTCGTTCTTGACCTCCGTATGCCCTTATTTTCAACCCTTTCTTTCACTCGCGGAATTAGCATAGGAAATCGACCCATAAATGCGAATAAGTTACGATCCAGACAATAAATACCAAATATTTAAAAAAATTGATTCTTTGAATTACGTCCATACGCACTCTTATCTTACGCCATCCGTTTAATTGTCTGCATAGATCTATTTTGCTCACCGTAGCTATTAATGCAGGACTGTTTGAGTGAGGTTCTTCAAATAATAATTAAAAAATTTGTTCAATTACTCAAAAGACTATGATAGAAGGTAGTATCTTAAGAAAGTAACGAAAAGGGAGAAAGAAATTGGATGAGCCATGTCGATTTCATATTTACGATGAGGTATTTATACGCATGCAGTTAACTTAAATTTGTGAATATCCCATTACAGATACCACTTTGCTCCTGGTTCTGGCTTAGCATAGCACACATTGTAGCTAAAGAAGGGCATTCATGAGATCCCATTTCTAATAACATATTGATACTAATCTTAGGAGCATTTTAAAGAACTGGACTTCATCTGTAAAAACTGACTTTTTCCAATTAAAATTCATAAATCGTAAATTGTTGTTAGTCAGCGGGCAGCATCAAACATTTAGTTAAACACTTAGACATTAAAGCAGGTAAAGAATTGCATGAAGACCTGAAGAAGGAATGAAAGGTAAAAAAGCCACTAATCACGAAAGGTTATAAAGGTTCTACTCAATACTCTTTAATTTTGCATCCTGCTTATTTGCAATACATGTTACAGCCGACCTCTTCGGTTTTTTTCTTTATTCAAGCATAAAAGAGTTAATACCCTCTTTTTTCAGGTCACTGGATGTATGATTGTAGGCAGCATTAGATCTTCTTTTCCCCAAGAATATTCTAGTATTTGATCTAATAGTACTTATTTTCCTCGAGGAAAGACTCCATATTTACTCCGAATGTTTTCTCATGTTTTATTGCTGACGACCGTTAATGCTTAGAGTAAAGTCACTTTTTTTATTATTAACCTTTAGGTTATCATAGGTCTTGAGATCCAAAGATTTTTTGTCCATCAAGGTAGCTTTAAGAATACTCGTGAATATTTAAGCGATTCTGGTAGAAGCCCTGAGTGGACGTCTTTGATAGAAGTAAAAAAAATGCCGCAAAGCCTCATGATTTTAAATTTCGAAAAATATCTTCAACTTTCATGGGAATAGCCATTTATTTAAGATGTCATCTTAGAAACTTACTCTATAGCTCTGGTTTGTTCCTATATTTTGTATGGAGTACGTATTAATACACGTGTTTTTTAACATTGGTTAAATAAGTATTAAAAATTATAGCTAATATATATTAAATTTAATGTATCACTATTTGATTATTATTGGAATAGTCTAACCATAAAGGCATGCTTTGATGGAGAAAGGTGCTGCTATTTTCATAATCCCGCTTTAGAAGACAATGAATATGGTTAAACAGCACATCTTTAATATGCCATTTTTAACTCCACGGACTGTCTTCTTCCCTTCATTCCGTCCAACACGCCTAGTATATTTCTCCTTCCGCCTTACTTAACCAACATCCTCCCACCTATCATATCACTTCATATGTACGTATATTATTAATTGATTGCTTTAAGTTTTCAAATGAATGTTTTCAGAATTAATTGAAATATATTTTAAATTGAAGCGATATAGGGAAATACCTTAATTATGGCAATTGAATAGGATAAGAATTAGTTACTTAAGTAATTTTAAAAACTGAAATGAAGAAGTCGAATATTTAAATTAGAGAACGAACTTTTATGGAATAATTTCGTCAGCAAAAATGGCATTAGACTATTTATGACTATCATGTCTCTCAAATATGGTGCTACCGCGGATTTGGCGGCGGGGATGTTATGCAACCATCAATGTATATGTGCGTACATGTCGTATAACCAACAGGATACTACTCAAAGTATTTATGAAATTGCCCATTATGCAGCAGATATTATTAAGCATCAATAAATTTTTCACCTGTGAGGATATAAAGCAGTTTTTCCTATTCCATTTACGATTTCGGTATATCTCTTGATGTATGTATGCTTATTTTTCATTTTTTTATCATATCAATCACTGCACAACAGTTTCACAAATGGAACGATGGACGGGCTGAGTGAGATAGATTAACTGAAATTTCACGACCCTGCTGGCGGAGCACGAGAAAATTGACGCGTGACCAGGAAACGATTGGCTTGTTTCTTTCATAATTGGTGGCAACATTGGCGCGGGAATTCGTTATCAAACGAAACATAATGATCCAATTTACTCTCCTAGAATGCTGGGGCGCATAGTAATCGACTCGGGATCGCCCTATCAATTAAATGATGATGATTTGGGCTTGAAATATTTTTTTCACGTGAGATCAAAGCGATAATGACGTCGCCCAAACAGTTTTCTGCCCTCATACTGGAAATTTCCAATTTCTTCCGAGCCCTTTCACCGCGCTTCCAATATTGCGATTTATTCTCGCGGAATACAAATCTGAAATGGTAAAGGGTTTAATGAATCTGGCGAAACGAAAAATTATAAATGCATAGCTATCTTTTATTAGTCCTCTCGTATCTGATTTAGATAGAAATAGGTAATAATATTTTTGCCTATCGGAAAAATTGCCTTGATTTTTTTCAATTTGCCAGTCCTTTACCCATCCGTTCGGATTCGATTTTAGGCAAGGGCTAAACTAATAGATAGTTACAAATCGCATTGACTCAACAATTGGGTTGATGAAATAGTATTAGTCAATTTTACTATGCACCATGATGAATGCTCGATTTAACGTAAGGACGGGAAAATCAATGCAAGGAATTCTACGGAAGGATTAGTCATGGCAATATTAGGAACATTTTCAGGAATGATTAAATAGCAGATAGCTTGCATTTAAGTGCAGCATAATTATATAATTGATTGTAATTAATAATCTCCACGAAATATGAAGTTATTTTTTCATTTATTAAACGAACAAATTAAGTACGAAGAGGAAAACCGCGATTTTCACGCTGGCTGTTTTACAAAAGAATCGCAATTTTCAATTTTCTTTTAATTTAACACCGATCAAGGAATTTGAATGAATTATAGCAAAGTGAAAGAAAAAGATCATTAAGGTCAAACTCATTTGTTTATTGTAATAGAAATCGTTTTAAAAGATTATTTCTAAAATTCAAAACTTCACGGTCGTATTTAATCGATACTTTTTTCAATGATGGTGATTGGACAAGTTCTAGCAAGCTACTTAACGGTAGCTTAATGATGAAGTGTATATATATACGAGGGTCATCCGGAAAGTAGTACCCGTTCGTGAATTAAAGACACAAAAGTAAATATTAACAAACATAAAAAATTTTATTTGAAAGAGGATACTTTAAACTACTTCTCAACATAATCTCCAAGCAAATTAAGGCATTTGTCATAACGTGTGACAAGTTTCTGTATTCCTGCTGCATAGTCCTTCGCCGCCAGCTCATTGAGATACGCGAGGGACCCATCTTGCACAAATTTTTGCATAATGCAGATAGTGTTTAACAATTTCATGAACAATTGTTCGAGAAACATTGGGAAAATGCTCACAGATGTCATCAATTGTGACGCGCCGATCGTTCCTCACGAATTCGTCAACTGAGCTCACCAGTTGGTCTGTAATGACAGACGGTCTCTCCGAACGCTCATCGTCGTGTGTGTTCCCCCTCCCCATGTTGAAGTTGCGACACCACCGCCGAGCAGACGACTCGTCCATTACATTGTCTCCATACACCTCCTTTAATTGGCGATGAATATCACATGGGCGAACGTTTCTTGCATTGAGGAATTTAATCACTGCCCTCACTTCACAACTGGCGGCGTTCTCAATTTTTTTAAACATTGTAAACAATCACAGAAACAACACAGGCAATGCTAGCGTCACGCAACTTGGCTCAGAGAAGGCAGACAAGCCACTGAAGCTATCTGACCTCGTCCAGCGGCTACTCGCGTCGTCAGCACTTCATGCGGCACGAACGGGTACTACTTTCCGGATGACCCTCGTGTATATATATATATATATATATATATATATATATATATATATATATATATATATATATATATATATATATATATATATATATATATATATATATATATATATATATATATATATATATATATATATATATATATATATATATATATATATATATATATATATATATATATATATATAAGCCTCGCCAATTTTATATGGTAGCCTGATTGGCCGTGGAATCACAATACACCACTTTTGGCTTGTTTTTATTGTCCAAAGGACCAAATTACCGGAACTCGTTACCCATGGCCATGAGGCGACTTTGCTTCACATGACTTTGTATATTATCAGGCAAAGCAGGTTATTTATCACATTTTTTCGATCAGGCCGTCGATAAAGTTATTTGTCTGAACGGTGAATACACGTAATTATCGCGATTGGGAATATGAAAATAAAGTAGGTTAACATTTCCGCAACACCCTGGAATGAGGAGGGAAATGACAAATGTTGACAATTTCAGATATTCCCTTGTTCAAATATATTTTACTCAAATTAAAATACTGAGTAAATAAATGTTATCAATTCGGATGCTAATTCAAATGATCATACTTTACTTTACAAATGTTTTTGCCATTTTTAATTTTCAAAAATTATCATTCCAAATGGCTCGTATCTATCGCATATACAGTACCACGTCAATAAATGTAATGATTTCTTTAAATTATAAAGTATATATATATATATATATATATATATATATATATACATAAACACACACACAAATATATATGTATAGAATTGTTATAGAATCATTTACAAGCAATTCGAGGATAATATACACACTTTTTTAATAGTGAGTACTATTCTTATTCATAAAATTATTATCATCGCTGTAAGTTATTAATCCGAGCATTGTGTTTCAATAACCTACCCACTTATGCCGTTTCATGCGAAACTTCTCTTTCATTTGAATTACGGTCCATCGGCATAATTTACTAAATGATAAACATTTACCCGATAATATATTGGCCAACTCGGTAAATTTGACAATAAATCTTTTTAAAGTAACCAATCACAGTTTCATCATTCCATGCTATTTTCAAGTATATCTCTTCAGAGTTTACTTTTATAAATTTTGAGAGATGTTATGGTAATATCTAGGTTATGTGAAAATTTCTAAAAGTCAAACGTAAAATGGTATCTTTCGTAATAATTTTTTGTTTATGACCAAATTTTCCATGATTTCCCTTAATCTTTAGAGACCGAATTCAATGAATTCATGACTAATAATAGGTGTAGATAAATTAAATTCCAAAGAAACTGCGGGAGATGCCGCAACAGTAACTTTTAACGGAGTCATCCGCTAATGTGCATTTCAATGCAACAATTTCAGAGCGTAAAAATCATTCGCCTTGACTGGGACTCGAACCCAGATCCCTCAATATTGTTGCATTGAAATGCACATTAGCGGATGACTCCGTTAAAAGTTACTGTTGCGGCATCTCCCGCAGTTTCTTTGGAATTTGTCAAAGGGAAAACACCATACGTGTTTAAAAGTTGGCTTTAACCTCGTGGACAGTGGCGCCTCGCGCACGACTACGAATACATGTGACATTGTATGTACGGTATTTCGTCATAACATCTAGTTCCTTTAAAAGCCCCAAAATTTCAGAGTTTAAGAGGACGCCTCGGTAGCTTAAGTGGCTAAAGCACTCGACCGGATATTGAGGGATCTGGGTTCGAGTCCCGGGCAAGGCGAATGATTTTTACGCTCTGAAATTGTTGCATTGAGGTGTAGATTAACTTAATCTTGCTAATTAAATTAGTCTTGCACGCGGCGCAACTCGAGGACAATCGGGTATCAGTTCAAACTTCCATCCACTCTACGCCAACTTCTAACGCCGTCACCATTTCCACACTAATGGATGCATCGAGCCCAACACCCGCGCTACATCTACGCATGAGTCCGAACTTGCCCGCAAAACATTATCAGTCCAGACGTATCGTCCCACACGCTTTCTTCCCACCTTTCCTACTTATATCCTTCATCTCGGCACCTAACGTACAAGGGTGGGTGTGGGGGAAAGGTACAATAAGTTTTTTGTCCGCTGAAGGGGTGGCCAGTTCAGCAATAAGGTAAGGAGTGTGAAACGGGATGGCCGTAAATGGTATCCTGCGTCTGCAACACACACACACACAGATTGGAGCAAGCCCCCCTTCGTCTGCGCACATGAGATCGGCTTGTTAAAAAACCATTCACGCCGCGCTTATCGCTGAATGGGTCGTTAAAAACTTCCAGTCGACGGAACCAAATGAGAAAGAGAGGACGAGCCCCGAGATGGGGGGGAGATAGTAGGGGGATCTCTCGAGAGAGGGCAGCAGCAGCAAAAGCCCAGGTTTCTAGGGTGGTGTCTCTTCATGGTCCAGCCTTGATCCCGTTGGCTCGCTTCCAGAAGGAATAAGGGTGAATTTTTTTTTCAACGGGATCCAGGGAGGGAGGAAGGGAAGCTTGTTAGGGGAGTGTGACGGAGTAGCCAGGGGGGTTGGGTCAGGAGAGGGGAGGAGGTTGTGGAGAAAGAGAGGAAGCAACTACCCCTTCCATCATCCTCACTCAAATCTCTCAGTGTATAGGGTGGCTCTCCCACTCTCTCCCTCCCTCTGCAACCCCCGCCTTCCCTTCGTTCCCCACCACGAGACGGCCGTTACACTGGGGAAACCCTTTCACGAGATCCCATTCCCATTCTTGAATGAAGAAGTTTGAGTTCTTTCGCAGAGAGAGGGGAAAAATTACGGAGCCAGTCTCTCTGTCTCTCACTCTCTCGCACAGGAATCCTCGGCAAGCGAGCCTTACACCACCCCCCCCCCCGGTGGACCTCGCACGTCCCCCATCTCTCACCCCTCCTGCCACCATTTCCCCGGGAAAAGTGATAAAAAGGAAAGGGTGCGCTCACTTTTTCATTACGCTCCCGCCTCAGACCAAGAGAGAGAAATTACCATTGTTTCATTCGTCGCTGCAACTTATTTACCTCAAAGATTGTGGTGGTATGTTTTAAATGGAGGCTGAGGGGAAGGGCAGGGGGGGTCGGGGTCTTGATTACATTCTAAACGTCCTTATCGAATGGGGAGAAGAGTTATCTGATTTTTCCTGTTTCATTGGTCCCATTCATTTTTTATAATGCATTCATTTTGCAAATAAAACTGTCGTTTTATTTGCAAAAAAAATAAAAATATGGACTCGCGTGCCGTTTTAAATTCTCTATGTGGTCTCTCCTCCAGCTCTCTTCACGTGTGACTCGCAGAATGGGATAGGTTCGGTGTCACGTGGTCCTCAATTTCATTCACAAGTTTTGTGTGTTCGCTGAAAAACAAAAAAGATTTCCGGCTAAAAATTAATCTTGTAATTTATCACGCGCTTACTCATTAAGCAAAAATGAGCATCCCGTGGAATTTTCGTCCATTCGGATTCGGCTATTACGTCAAAATGGACACCCTGGGTAACTTCATACGAATAAGGGATACGAGAAGCACGAGAGGAGGCGGGTAGAGGGGGGTAGAGGGGAAAGAAAAATGAAAAGATATTTGGTCAAGGCTCCGCACGGCATGGTCGAAGCTAAGCCGAGGCGGTACCATGACAAAGTACTTGCGGCTTAATAAGGCTCGGAAGACCGCTTCTTTCAGTGAAAGGTTTAAAGCACTTCCATATTGCTCTGATTGTATCAGAAAAACTAGGTGACAGATTCAAGGCAAGAAGCATGCGGGCCTTCAATTATTTTTTTATTTTACCAGAAACGGAAATGAAGAGTGAGCGAGTTCTTTGGTTAAATATTAAAAATTGATCTTGATTTTACTGACCAAGTTTTGATGGAGAACTAACTATTTTAGCAGTTCAAAATAACGAATAAACTTTGCATATCGAGGACTCATTTTGAGAGTTCATTTTTAGAAATTGTTATATCTCCGTTATATACGAAAAATATCGTTACTCAGGCCTCATCAATGCTCTAACAGTATAAAAATTAATATAGCTGGTGGTATAAACGAAGAGGATACCACCATCAATTATGAGTAGCTACATAATCCCGTGTCAACATGCTGTTTAAACAATTTTGGTTTTAATTTTTTTTCCCAGTAAGCGACGGAGTAGTTTGCTCTACGTTCTCTGCAATAGCTTATGCGCTTCTTCTTTGTACGCCTTAAGTAAAAGACGGTGTATTATAATTTTAATTGGAAAACATTACCTTTCTATGCTTTTAAATCTAAATTATTTCACGTCATAACCTTTTGCATATTCATGAATTATATTTAAACTGTTGTCTACATTTTTGATCATTTTTAGGCATTTCAAATAGAATAGATAGAATTCCTTCTATTGAAACTCTTAAATTACAGTTGGACCATTAGTAATAAATTTATGAGACGGAACCTTTCAGGAAGTTCCAATATTTTTTGTGGAATAGACAATTTTAATTGAATAGGCTAAAAGCGTAAATAAAATCTTAGTTAAATGGGACATGTTCTGTTTTTCTACCAAATAATCAATACATCTGTTTAGTAGTTAACTGCGTAACGCACACTATTGACACGATTTCCACTCCTGAGTGCTCTATAAAGACAACTAAGTCACCAAAGCACTACAGGCTTTTAAATAAAAATATTAAAATTGATGTCAGGATCTCGTTTGAATTATTTGGGTAGCACTAGGTTCTCGAAGGTAGTGTTAGTTTGTGTAATCCACTCTGTGTAAGTGCCATGAAAAATGGGAGAGCGGCACTGATTGACGATTTTCGACAAATCGACTTGTTCGAGTTTTTGACCTCAATTATTCGTTATGTCTGTCCTCGCATTTAAATTTAAAACGATCTTCAACCATCAGAAATGCTAAACAGATTTTTAATCAGCATAATTAAGTTAAAACCTTCATTAACTTCTTTAACATTCAATGTGAAAACATAGATTAGATATCACTTGAGTTTAAAATGCCCGAAACAATTGATGGTGCTTATTTAGTTGGCCGAAATAAAAATCACCCTTTTCATTCAGTTGATCTGTGATAAAATTTGGGCTACTCTAGCCTTTACGCTAATTAAAAAGAACTGAAAATTAAATAAAAATTGCAAATATTTCAATGTGAATATTATATAATTACTTCTGTCAGCAGCGTCAAAATTTTGTTGAGAGACTGACCGTGCTCCCTAGATCAATGTTGTCTGCGCGGTTAAAAAAATTAATATTACAGTTAATTCCCCCAGAATATCATGGATGGTTTTAGTGAATTCATTACTACTCGTACCATTTCAATTTTTGAGTTCCAACGAAAGAAATTGTATTGACTCAATCATTAAACAGTTACCCAGTCTTTTATTTCGTATCATCTGTAGATGAAATTTCACAAATTTAAACGTTCTTCAGTATCTTTTTAATTTCCAACATTATCTCGTCTGAATGCGTGCGTGTGGTTCCACTCTGCTTTTCTTGAGTTGTCAGGTCAATGTCATTCGACCCAACGCGGCTCGACCTTTAAAAACAGCCACGCGAAGTCATCGGTCACCTTCCAGCGCGCTCCCCTCGATTGCTCTTGCCTGCGGTCTTCCCTCACGATAATGACGTCCGCGTGCTTAAAAAAAAGCATGCGTACAAGATGGGACCCTTCACTCGTGGCAGATTATTTTCATCTCCGCAAGCAATAGAATTTTCTGTTTACTTCGCCGAGTTGATGATTATTCTCGCCTACCCCACCGTCCCTCCATCACACTCTACAATGCAGATATGACCTTGAATTCGTTCATTATCGAGAGATGAGGACAAGCGTTCCGGCCTGAGGGAAAA
Organism: Hetaerina americana; assembly: GCF_022747635.1. Taxonomy (NCBI): domain Eukaryota; kingdom Metazoa; phylum Arthropoda; class Insecta; order Odonata; family Calopterygidae; genus Hetaerina; species Hetaerina americana. Next base: position 51,423,188 of record NW_027287427.1, on the reverse strand, counting down.
CGTATGCCATGCCGCAGTCATTTTCAAAAAAGAAAAATATTAGTTTCCCGTACCGAATTAAGCATCGCCAACGAGTACATCTCCGTGCGATAAAAATGCACTATTACTCTGGTTATTCGGTCAAATTAAAAATCGTTGATCGTTTCGCGAATGACGACGCTGAAACTATTATATTCTATATAAGATTTTCGCAGGTCAGTTTGCGTGTTAAGGTCATTTTCTAAATTTCAATACCATTTTGCTTTCCATTACATTTATATATTGTCTCAGAAGAGCCATCAGTGCATAACAGTGTTCAATTCATATCTCGCCTGTATTAGTGCTTTTGATTAACTTCCTATGACTGAAGTACTGGAAATATTTCGTTAAATTATTTATCTGCGCGTCATTAAGATTCAACCGGCGTAATATCAGGAATTTATGATTAGTTAAAAGCATTCTTCTGTCATCTATTATGTGTATGGGAGAACTATATATATACATATATATTTATATATATACATGTATTGATATATGTTTATTGTATATTAATATGTATATGTGTATATATATGTATATGTATATATATATATATATATATATATATATAATAGAAGAAAAAATAGAAGGGAAGATTCCTCGAGGACGACCAAGAGAAAAGTACATACTGTAGGACATATTAAGAAGGACGTAAAACAGAGAACGTATCAGGGATTGAGAATATTGACATTAACTGGAGTAGGATGGACGGCTGCAGTAAACTAATCCTAAGATTGAAATACTGATGATATATATACATAAATATCTATGCATACATACATAACAGTAATAATAATATAATCTCTTTAATACAACGACCCGGCATCTTTATTTAAGGAAAATTTTCTCTTTGAGGCCGGAAGGCAAACCGATTTTAAAATTAATTCGAATTATTTTTAAAAAGGATCGACCGCGTAATAATGAAATATGAACGGAACTTTTATCCAGAAAAATACAGCCACCAGCTATTGGTAGAAAATCATTAGGTAGTTAGTTATGTGGGTGAATTTTTTTCAGAGCATACTTTTTACCATTTGAATGGCCAACTACTTTATAGAGATTCAATAAATACCGTAAGAAAAGCATGCAGCTGAAATATTTGCGGTCGTAGGTCTACTACTGAGTAGATGTGATTTTGAAAAGGAAGTATCGGACTGTTTGGCGTATGGAAATATATTTACGCCCTTTCGGCGTATAAGTTTATTAAGCGGTAGACAAGTGTTTTTTCATCCTCTTTGACGTAAAAATTCATAAAAGGAAAGGCTAAGAAACATAACATTACGTAGGTTTCATCATAATCATAAGGTTTCAAACGTAGGTTTCATCATAATCAACTCCGTTTTGCGTCGTAGACAATAGAATATACCCACGAAGATAACCGTCACCACCATAGCTAAGTGATTTGGTTTTTAAAGGAAATTCACATTTTATTTTATTAAACCAATAATTAAATTCTGGCTATCCTAAACTTTAATCATTACTCTTATTCTAAAATTATAAAGATATTCGCGGTGTGAACTGACATTTTTATTTTAGCTACTTAACACTACTATTTGTTTCTTTCATAGAAGAAGAACAGAAGCAAACATACCGTGGGAATATCATTTTTGACATGATATGGAGTGCATAGTGGTATTTCCTTTCCATTGCGAGGGTTTAATACAATATTTACGAAACGACCCATCTTTAATATAATGTACAATATATATTGCAGAAGGAGGTTTAACCGCTCAGTCTCTTAGAAGTAATAGGCAGGCCGTTACGGCTGATGTAATTGTTGTCTCATCAACATTAGTTTATTCCTAATATTCATCTTTCGTTATTTATCAAATGATATATACCACATCTGCTGATATTAGAATATTTTACAGAAAAATTAATTTCAATTGAATTTGATAATAAACCTTTTACTTATTATCATATCGTACTTATATCCGGTTCCCATAAAGTCTATTCTGAGTTCTAAAACACCAAAATGTTTTTCTTAACTTCCATTAGACAGGTCTTATTTCATTTAAAATTCACATCCTGATTAAGTTCTCACTCGCTGAAATCCCTCACTCCCTCCATTTTAAACGAATCACATTATGTCAGGATAAATAAATACATAATAAATCAAATGAACATAAATCATTTAAACAGCACGCATGCTATTATTGCAACTCTCTTTTACCTCTCCAATCCGTTCCACTTAAATCATAAATAATGTGTCTTATGCCGTCGCCTCTGCTGGTTGCATGGAGTAAATCCGGCCGTCTTTCCTCATAATCTCATATTATATTGAAAAGTCGACTTTCATAAAAGGAGAGTGGCTTTTAGTCCTAAGGGAAAGGGTAGGCAGGTGAAAAAGAGGATATATGTCCGCTGAATATGGCATGTACCGCATGTGTGCCTAGCCGTTGTAAATTCGTATCCATGACATTGGTGAGTACATATATAGATCCTTAGGCGACCGGAAAAATTGAGAACAATGACTCTTACGTAGATGGCAACAAACATTTCCACTCGTGAGTTACCAAATAAAAATATATCTTCTACAAAATGGAAAGAATGTGCGACATATTGGAATATAAAATATGGAGCACTTTATGTTTTGCTTAAAATAATTATTTATTGGTCACTAAATATTTTGGAAGATTCTAGTTTCTATCTTAGAACAAAGTCTTGCATTCTTTATTCCTAACTTGGGAAATTTATTTTATTAGCTCCGTCAACAAGCTTGAAGTTCCAATATTATAGCGAATAGTCATTCCGTATTTGTACGCGGTAGGGGAAAATACAAATAAGGGTATTATGAGCACCACTCCTTTGAGAAATAATTTGGACTTTAATTAAATTTAAATTAATTGTATTTATTTGTTCACCACTCGTGAATACCTGCTGTCTACCGAGAGTAAAATTACATTGTATGAAATTGTATTTACTTTAGGATGAGCTGGTAATGCACTTAATTGCACTGTACAAATCAGTGAGATTATTTTTCGTTGCAATATGATTTTAAAATTTCTTTATGGAATAGAGTTGAAACATTTTTTCCGTTTATTTACAAAAATAGACTATAGATCCGCATTGGTCTGTATTTGCTAATCGTATTAATTCCTTAGATATTGGAAATTTATGTAGACGGTGAGAGTTGTGGAATCCAGGAATTTAACCTCGGCTTCTTTCAATCAAGGTCATCTAAATAGAAGAAGAATATTCAGAAGGAGAGTAATGCTATTTAAGTGAAAAACAATGCAACAAAAGACATTTCTTAACATACATTATTGAAGAAACACGACTGTGGAACTTAATTCGTGTTTAATAAATTTTGAGCAAAAATACCAAAAATTGTTCTTTAAATTATTCAAAATCGATTTCACAGTTGTGCGCCTGATACGACGATTTTAGAAGAGTGCTCTTCATTAAGTAATAAGTGATCAAAGGGTAGGTTACGCCCATATTCGCCAAAAGTCTACCTCCATGTATTTTGCTTGAATCTGTCCTGCTGAAAAAGGCCCAAACTCAAACATTGCGAGTTTGCTTTGTCTAGCATTCATAGACACATTAATAGAAGTAGCCAAATTTCGGCAATTTAGCCTCAGGCATTCTCTTTGTCTCATGTCTTGAGTCAAGATAAATTAATTTCGGTATAACGTGATTCACCCATCATAAAAATCCACCCCTTCTCTGAAACTTTCTTTGACTCCTTCTGGATTACGTTGATTTCATGTCACATACTCACTTGCAAACCTTACCGTTTATCTAAATGGAGTACCGTCGGCGTTTAAATCCATCGCGTGCCGTATCATTAAATCACCAAGTACGCTCACCTTCTGAAATCTCATTATAATCACACTTACATTTCTCAGACTAAGATGTAAATGTTTTTTTAAATTATTTTTTTCGCTTTCCGTTTCTACGCTACTTTATTCCCTCACGCCACGTTGACGTCGTCCCCGGGTTTAAATCGTCGCATGTACGAAATACCTCACCAGTATCGCTTCGTCACGCGGTGTGTACGTGCGTCCGTGCGGATTTGTAGAATAGGATTGCATTTGACGATCGAATAAATCCAGGAATACATGAGACATGTCTATTTATATTTCCGTCGGACCCGGGATCTGTAGTGTGGCTACATGTAAAGGAACGTCTGAGACGAGACGGGATGCGGGGCCAATGGGCATTTATTAATGAGTGGGGGTGAGGAGCAATAGCGAACGTCATTCTTGCCTTAAAACAAGTCCCGAGGGAACAGAGTGGCTTCCCCTCCGCACATTCAAATTTAATGCTTCGTTAAATTTATACGACCTTGCCTCATACCTCCTTGAATGAGATATTGTCGCGGTGTGGAGAGGTATTTGAATGGCGTTTATGTCAGTCACGTTACCTAACCGGCGAATGTTGCCCGAGTTTCAGTACATCCTGTGGCTCTTATTGTCCATTTTAACGGACGAATCTCATTCCGGCAGTGATTTCAAATGAAAGAAGTTTTACGTATACCAGGATGGGATTTATAAATCGTGCAGAATGTTTTCCGATGCATCCGCTGCCCTTGGAATGAACTATTTATTTCGGCAGGACTGGGAAAGTTTATTCGCTTTCGCGTCATGGTGCACGCGATAACAAACTCTGTCAATACTTACCCATTTCAAATAACGTTGTTCAATATTGGTTTAGCTTTTATTTTCCTGAAAATTTAACCCTCATATCGTATTTGTGTCCATTTAATTGGAATCACAAAATCACACGGCAATCATAGCAGCAAATAGAGTATCGGTGATCATGTTGGCATTGATGTCGACTGGATATAATATTTGGTCATTGGTCGGATTATCTTAAGCCAAATCTGTATCCACCTATTATCCGTTGAAACAATTTGAGTTGGTATTTAAATGCAAATCGGTTAAGCTGAAACTTTGTTTCGAAAAAGGTACTTCGATTTTTATTTCAACATTCTCCAAAGCTCTCCTTGCCTTTCTTATGTGGGCACCCTTCGATCCACACCTACTACACGCATCCCTGCTATAGCGAATTTCACGAAGTTAGGCTCTCTGAATGATTTTCCTTACACAAGAGAAAACCCGAAAAGTTCTCCTATATAAATATATTATTCCACACATTTCCCCGTCGTGTGCTCTACTCCGCCCATGTTCTCTGTCGCTCTCGCCCTGTTCAGCAAATGTGGCATAGAACACACACGGTCGACCTACCTAAGGTTACTTCCCTATCAGAAATTTCTCGTGCACCATCTTCGTTTTGGGGTGGCTTCCGATTGCCCCCACGTCAGGAGTTTTCCTACGCAACCTCTAGTTCAATGACTCCTCCGCAGTTCTCGATTAACCACACCGTCCCACTTCTGCTCTTTCATCAGTGCTATCATTTGCACGTTACATTAATGCGACTCCTTTACACAATGGATATATCGATCGACTAATGACCACAAGACGTCTCGAGTTCAAACCATTTTGATAGCTTAAGCTTAATCCAAACTAGATACGGCGGTAAGGGAAACGAAGCACGACTACTCTCTTATATTTTTCGTTTTTCTTGAGAATTAAAGATAAATTTAATTAATACAATGTTCAGAGAATTTTAGAATTGATTTATTCGCTCACCTATTCAAACGCACAAATGATGCCTGACCGGAGAGTTGCATCAATAAAGAAGGAGTGGTTAGATAGGGCAGATAATGATTAACGAGGACGTCTGTGCAGAAGGTTTTCGCGCAGAGCTGTGATGCTCGATTTCCTTTCCCGGAATTTCTAGACCTCCGAGAGAATTAATGAGAAGGGAGGTTCGTTGATCTTTCTCCCATCCCCTCGCTCTGCCTTAGATTTCAGCCTACCGATGCCCTTGGCAACGCGAGATATCCTGGCATCAATACCAACCATGAAACCCCAGATGGCTCCGGGGAAGGAGCCCTGGTTCCCCTACGCTGAATATGTGAATTCATAATCCTTAGGCTTTGGACACCATCGTTACATCCAATCGTCGGGTTGTGGAATCAGTCTACATAACAAATGATTAATCAGGTACTAATGCAGCGTAGTAATTTGTTACGCAGTAGCGTTACTACTTTGTTAGAAAATTTAGGCTGGGGTTTCCTTACAAAGCGGCGTTTACAATATAGATTAAACTTGTTAAAAACATTTAAAGATGGGTCCTTTTTCGATGACACCAAGAACATAATACGAACCCCAACGTATTACGGGCGGAGGGATCACGAATATAAAATTAGAGAGATTGACTGCAAGACAGACAGGTTTAAATGGTCATTTTTTCCAAGAACAATAAGAGACCAGAATGCTTGTAATCGAAATCCCCCAGGAGCCGGCTCGGAATAATAAGTATTAACCTACAAGGTAGCGACTGCGCATGGTTATATGATTATATTTATATTTATTTTTGCAGGTTCCCCTTACCTTTCCCCATCCATTTGAAAAACCCTAACCCCCCATCCCTTACCCTTTCCTCCTGGGCTGCACCCCCTGCCACACAACTTTTTGGTGGCTTGATATAGATGTAATTTTGTAACTGGCGACGCCATAGTAGCGCTCCAGCCATCATAGTGTGATGGCTGGAGCGTTTTGGGTGGGTAGAGTGAATAGGTCCAGTTCTATTTCCGATAGGGCTTTTGGTTAATCTCATCCATATTTTATACAAAGAGCATGACAAGGAGGAGAGTAAGTTAATTAGGCAAGGGAAATGGATGCGTAAGATACTGGGAGACAAAGAGGGAGAGAATATAGGGAATGCAAGGTAGAGGGAGGAAAACAATAGGCAGTTTGTTAATAAAAATATTGCATACAGTGTTAATGTACTGGTCATCAAAGTTATGCAGAGAACCGCATGCAGCACACTTATGGTAATTTATCTTTGGTCTTTTTCTAGAAATATGCAATCTCTAGTTAAATCTACTAACACCCTCAGTCAACTAAATTCTATAAGATGGGGTAATCATTGTTTCTTTTCTTCCTTGAGCTTCTGTCTTCAAATTCAATTCAAATCACGCCTTCATTTTTTATATTATTTCCATATTCTTTTGTAGCCTATTTTATTAATCATTTCAAATCTTCATTACTCTGTTGCTTACAACGTCCAATTCCAACGAGAAAAACACTCAACGAGGAAAAAGTAAAATCCATTCATAAGACTCTCAAACACTTAAATAGCTGAATCAAATTGATTTTTTTTTAACCCCGGCGAAAAATCCAGTCTCTAAGAGATATAATCATTCGCATACAAGCATTAAACTCTTGCATATGGTGGAATTTAAATTTTAATGTTTCGCTGCTGTACAGAAATGTATTATTGGCTAAAGACCACACTTGAAATGAAATAAAAGAGAATATAAATGTATTACTGTGTGAATCGAACTAATCTTATGAATCGTCAAGCTTAGCATGAATTGCATTCGATTTGCAACAAGAAATGGATAGTCTCTTTTTATTGTTAAGGCTGCAGTTTTAATGGAAATAATCAGAATTTATCAAAACCCTAAACAAAATATCCTTGAAAAAACCTAAATTCATAGCATTTTTAAATGTAGAGTTGCTCCAAATTTTATATCCGCTACAGAGAATGTTTTTTATATCAATAATAGCTCGAAATGAAACTCAACGTCTCAAGGATTAATTCAACTGTATCGTTGTGCGTGTAATATTTGAAGGAATTCCAAAGAGTTATGCATTTTACATTGCGTAAATGAATGCATAAGAGCGGCTTGCTGAAAGTAAACCCTTAGCTCAACTTTGAATCAATGGAGTCGCTTACATTGTTACGTCACATGCTTATGGTCACAAATGTCGAAGGTTTATCTCATGTAGGAACTCTTCCTTGCAACATCTGCAGTTTTACATTCAAATCATCAGGAATAGCCTACTTCTGAAGGAAACAAAGATCAAAGTACCTAAATAAATTCTTCATCAAAGGGATATTGAAGAGGATATATTACGGTGCTTATGCTGATTTTTTCTTCATAGAATTTTCCTAATATGGGGTAACCTTCAAGATAACCAATCTACATAAGATTTTTAAGGTTCCTTTTACCCTTTTTCACTTCAAATTGCAAGCATAGTTCTTTTCCATTTGATAACCTCTTTAGTTTGGACAAACACTTGATTCAGTACACGTATGATGATCATTTGTTGTTCTGGTCCCCTTCATAATAATAGTATTTACTATATCACATTTTTAACAGATAAATTTATGTAAATTTCCATGAGTATCACTTATCCCCTGATATGGGTCAATATTTCCAGGTTAATTTTACAAATTTGGGGCCTTTTTCTTCTTTTAATATTCTTATCCTTTTTCAATTCTGCTATTTAGCAACAAGACAGGATTCATATTTGGGGAATATTTTGGGCAAAACCAATAATTTTAAGCTGTTCTTATAGTTAAAAACTGAAATCAAGCTAAAAATATCAGTGTCATTTGCTCTAGTAGTTAGTTATGATAATAGTTCTAAATTATAAGAGAAACTAAATGATCGGTTTGTTTCAATTATATTTTGCTTGTTGAAGAGCGTAGTACTTTGAAAATCATTTCACATAGTTTTAGAAAAAAGAGATTCTGCAAGAATTTTATTTGACATCGGGTTCTGTTCACTCTATGCTGTATTGTACATAATATGTATCAGGTTGTAATTCTGCGCACAAATTACCATTTCCTTTCGTCTCCTCTCAACAGCCGTCCAGTCGGGTCGTCCGTTATCCGGCGCGGAGACTAGAAGCGACGCCTTGAGGACGACCGGCTCTCCGCCCTCCGCCGCTGGGGCGGGGGACGATGCAATAATATCGGCGGAGCGGAGGCGGCGGGAGTTAAAGTCGGGATCCCCGGCGGGAGGCGCCGCCTGGCCGCCACCCGGCCGCTCCCCAATTCTCTCTAACGAGGTAATCTCCAAAGACGGCGAGGACGAGGATGACGAGGACGAAGAGGACGGCGGGCCGGAGTGCTCGTGCGGCCCCTCGCAGTTCCTCTGTCGCTCCACTTGCCAGTGCATCCCAGCGGCTTGGAGATGCGACGATGACGTTGACTGCGTGGACAGCGCCGAGGACGAAGAGCACTGTCCGTGGGGGAGGCGGCCATCGTTCCCGCCGCGGGGCAAGGACCCCGCCCCCAAAGCGACCCCACCGGACGATGATTGCCATCACCTGTCCCGCTGCCCCTCCGGACAGTGTATCCACCGGTCGTGGATTTGTGACGGGTACGACGACTGCGGGGACGGATGGGACGAGGAGCGGTGCGAGGAGAGGGGTGAGTAGAGTGGAACGTGAAACTCTGACGCGTTATGGTCGAACCTTTTTACCTATTGTGAATTTATTATTGATCGCCTTAAAGATGTTTTTGCTAGTTACGAGATAGATAAAAAAAGACTTCAGATGATATGAAGGAATATCATCAGTCAAAGTAGCATTGATTATATCATCTAAATGTGTTCATTTCGAAAAAAGGCAGAAGTATAACTGTTGAATCTTCCCATAGCGGTCACCTATGAGAAATTTCAAATTAAATAGTAAATGAAGGTGTTTTTATTCACTGGTGTAGTAGATAAACCGATGGACATCGGTGAATATAAGGACCCGCCATCAGTCTATTCTGTATATATTAATTCCTATAATGAGTAAACTTCGAGAAAACTTTGACAATATTTTATTAGAACTTCCCCAAAACGGTCATCTATGGGCAATAAGGAATTAATCGCCATAAGTTGGCACTCGCATGCGGACAGAGCAGAGAGGTCGACCGTTATCGGCAGTTAGTCCAAGCCACCCCCAGCCAGAGGTGCATGCGTCAATATTTAAAATGGGTTTAGTGCGATTAAAGTCAACAATCGCACCAACGGTCACCCAGGGGATATTAAGAATTGACCTCTGCAATAGGAAACTTGCTTTCGGGAAGAATGTTTCAGTTGCAACTGAATTAAGTTTTGGGAGTTAATTTCTTTTGAGATCCTCCCAAGAGGAAAATACCTTCTACCAGAGGTTCCTACACTTCATTGAAACAAGTTGGAGCCCACGCTATATTTGTGCATTAATATTTTTTTTTAACTAAAAATATTTTATTCTCCAGAGGGGGCAAATAAAAATTGGAAAAAATTAACATGCATGGGAAAATATTATAAACATTAGGGAAAAGTTGATTTTATTCATTTAATACAGATCCAAAAACCGAGCAGGGATGCTTATGAAACAGAAAAACTACATTAAGGCCAAAGAAATCTAGTCTCTGTGAGCACTTCCAAAAGGGTGGTTAGTGCATTTAAGAAAAATGTGTTGGTGACAGTAAGTGCAGTTTAAACTCGGAAAAACGTTAAATTCCTTCTTAAAAGCTTAATAATCTTTCCATATGAAATTTTATTTCCGTCTCTCACAGATCCAAATTGACACAAAAATGCTATGTAGAATACTTTCCATCCGCGTTTCAGAGAATTATTTCCGTTATTGCATTAACTATGCCTTCTCAGACTCCGTCTTATGGAGTTAACCGCCTTACGCAGGATCCATCTTGTGTAATTCCACTTTATCCGGGTTCCACGTAATTTAGGTCTCCATGTGAGAGGTTTCACTCCCTACTTTTAAGGTATAAATATCTGAACGCACCTGAATACAGTTATTATCCTTTTCCCAGCTCTTAGCGCTTGACCTCGGAAAGGGAACAAGTGAAAGTCCGAGTATATATTTAGCCAACGGTAACTTCTTATGCCCGAGGTTGAAATGGAAGAAACCCTCTCCTTCTCTCGGCGTCATAACGGTCAATTTGATATTTAGATACACTATAGTGTCGCCAAATTTTTGTTTTGTACATTAACCTTGTGCAGTAAACATGACATGTCATTCGGCGATTAGGAAATATTTTCTTTTTCATCCGCCCAAATACTTTTAAACCAGTATACGACAAACTGCCGCCCGTTCAATTCCTCACTCTTACGTTCGTGCCCGACTTAATACTGATAGAATGCGAAACTTTTTCATTTCTCTGCCATTTCAGTACGTGTTAAAAGGCTGTCGGATTTCACCACAGTTGGCTTTTGAATTTTTCAAAATCGAACAACTTGAGCGGAAACAGAGAACTCATACGGAGCAAAAATAAACCCATATCATGCGACACCAATTACGTTAAGAATGTCTATTATGAATAAGAATAATAACGCAGCAACAAAGAGGAAGTATTATTAAAATTCAAGGGATAGCATTCTCAAAGAAATTTTCTTCAAAGACTTGCTCCGAGTTGGCAAGATAGTTACCATAAAATGGCTTCCGGCCAACACATGAAAGCACAAATGAAAAGATGAACCTTATACAGATTAGACATAAATCAAATACCACTTCCTTAGATGCATAAGCCAAAGTGCTACAAGCTGAGGAGTATTGCTGTGGCCCGAAGTGACCGTAATACTGCCTGCTGAAAGAAATCTTTATCATTTGGGCTTGTGGTTCGAAACGGATTTTCTTCGACCGTTAACCCTATTACTCGTAGTCAATTTCTCCAGTTTCACGCCGAATAACCCATTAAAGCTCTTTCGTTGACGGATCAACTTGATAGACAGAATACTATTTTTTATTAATGCTTGTCTACGGTTAAATGTAGTTATTAGATGCGCAGAATGAACACTGCCACATTTCTAAACCTCACCTTAATGATACAACCAGACTCCCTACACTCCAATGGACTCTTTTTTAATGCCGAATAATTTCTTCATCCCTTTTCTCTGTCCAACATGCCTCTCAATTCCCTCCCCCTACTTTGCAGACCCAACATTATTCCATTTATCGAATTCTCCAACATTCCATCGCCTATAAAAATATAATAATACACTTCCCGCCTCCCATGGAATTCTCCCAAAACCCCGCACTTCAAGGAACTAGCTAAATTATGAAGCAAATGTACAGAATGAATATTATTGCTACTATAAAAACTCCAGGTCATAGTAAGTTTTTAATGGATCTAATGCTTAAAATTTGCTCAATATTTTTAACCCCACCTAAATCTACATTTGACAAATTCTCAAAACTTCGATTACAATAAGCATGTTTTTCGATTCCAAATTCCTTCATACGTTTTTTTCATTCTGTCCAATATGGTTAACTTTTTCCTGAGTCTTTGGCATTCAGTATGCCCTAAATCCATTTTTCACTGACATTCTTCGAATTCCATTTATCTTTGAATTTCTCCCAACAACCTTCTCTTCTCCCCCACCATGCCTAGTTCTCCCTCGTTCGTTTTCTTTTTCCTTCATTTTACCTCTTCCATTCATCTTCGCACCCTCATCTCAAAGACATCTAATCTACGCTTATCATCTTTCCTCAACGACAAAGTTTTCTCAGTATCCAAAACCGTGCTCCATGCGAAAGTTTTCACTAATCTGTTCTTAACATCCTTACCCAAGGAGTAGACCATAAACCTTTCTTTTACATTGAAAAATTTAACCGGTTACCTCATTCATAATGATAAAATCCAGATACCTGTACTATGAAAATCGAGTATGCTGTGGTTTTTAAATTAAGGGAATAGGAGAGGGAGGTAAATTGAATATTTGATATTTGTATTTCCCGAAGTTAGTGTATGCAAAATGGCATATCAAGAAGCAAAAATGTAAAATGATGAAAAAGCTGAAAAAGGACAATATTTAACCAAAATCCTAATCGACTCCGCAGAGAAATCATCATCGTCACTTGTTCATATTATAGCGGAGTGATATTATTGCGTATAAGTGCGCGCGATGCCGGCAAAACTCTGTAGCATGGAAATTCTAATATGCGTTCATTAATCTCCTAATTCTCGACTAAACCCGTCCGTACAGAGAGGAAGTAAAAACAAGTTAATTCAAGTGGGAGACAGTTAAGATACATTAGATAAATGGTTTTGCCGTCAGTATCGGTCAACCAATTTTTTTAACATTTAATGATCGCTGAATCATATTTGAGTCGAAAATTTGGTTTATTGTTTAACTACTTTTTCGAGTCGCAATTATTATTGTTTTTACTTTCAAATTGTTAGGCATGTTTTATGGACTCAAACCCTAGGTACCAAAGCTATAACTTACTAAAACGAGACCCTAAGTACTCGTAATTCCTACTTTATAAAACCCACCTAGTATAATTAACCGTACTAAGCGCTCAGGTACAGTTTAGCAGTGAAACATTTTTATGGTTAACATATTTTCTACCTTTCTTAATTACATCCAACCCACATGTCTACTCTTAACTTGTTATGCCTACATTCTTTTATCAGTCTTCAACATTCCATTGCCTCTCAATTTGTTGTGCAACCATTTTGCCTGATGCCATATCCGAATTTCTTAAAACTACATTATACTTAATTTTTTTTCCTTTCCATTTCAATTCTTCCTAATCGGCTCCACGCCCAGATCTAGAACCCTAGAAGTAAAATGATATGTTAAAACATTTGCCGGCTCTGCATGGAGTCCATTTATAGACAGATTAGAAGTTGGTGAAACTCCGATAATAGCAGCATAGCTCGATTTAATTCCTGTCTAGCAAATACCTTAAAAGGTTGCTTTGGTCAAAATTGAGAAACTAATCACCTTATCAGCAGCAAAGACGAAATGTTTCCTCATGGCATTAAGGCCCTCTGAGATAATTTTAGTTGTGGACCATACTCCATCCGTCTATTCTCAAATGAGGTCTACAAATTGGATTTTAATCTTCGTAAAACAGTGAATGAATTTGACAGATGCCTCATTTTCAAAATTAGAATGAATATTTCTATTGTTTCAGGAAAAATTAATAGTTATCAAATGAGTTTATGCGGAAAAATCCAAGCGATAATTATTTACCAATGGTAGAATAATTGTCGAAGCGCACTCATTTCAGCAAGCACTCAATTTTGTCTTTAGACTAATAGATTAAAATTTGCTGAATTACAGCCTGCCGTCGCTATTTATTAAGGCGCCGTGACGGTGGGACTGTTCATTATGACGACATTACGATGATATTTCTATATTTTTCGTATAGATCAGTATTTTACCAGTAGGATATTTCCAAAGTTTAGAGCTCAATTCGCATCAAGTGTTATGACGTGGCGAAAGTAAGAACTAGCATGCAACAATATTTAATAACAGGACATGTACATTCAAACCATTCTGTAGAACTGTTAAAAAGATGGGTCCTTTAGATAAAAATAACAACATGCAGGAAGAAACATGCAAGATATCAAAAAATATATACAATAAAAATTCTAATTATCTCCTAAGCGATTCCTGTCATGTCTATTATGATCTCTAATGGTTCGGGGAAAAAAATGACATTTTAAATCTATATATTATGCAGTAAATCTAACCTGTATTTAAGCCTACGGTCAAATATTGGCCCTCATCCTAATTCTTCCAATAGTGTCGTGACACTGCTAACTTGTTCGTGGCAACTGTTCACAAATCTAGCTGCTCTATGTTGCACTCGATCTAGTTCCAAAATTAAACCTAATTAATGAGGATCCCATACACGTGCAGCATACTCAAGGTGGGGCTTAACTAACGTGAAATAACCAAGCTCTTTGACGGTATAGTTACGATTCCCAAGTATTCTTTTTATGAATCCTAACTTTTTATTAGCCATTACGCAAATTTGACGAATGTGTGTAATATTGGTTCGCTGTATAGTGTGTTTTTTGGTGAAATACTTTTCCTTCAAAAAGGTATCGAAACATATTTATTAAAACTTAGTTCTAGCTCCAATGTCTCGCACCACTTTTTAATTTCATTTATGTCGTTAGCTAATGACACTCTATCTTCATTACTAGACATAACCATCAAGACAGAGGAGCCATTGCCTTTTCCTAATAAGTGAAAAACTAGCAGAAAAACTATTTAATGCGCAAATCACATTTTCTGAGTATTATCAAAATTTATTGCGCCTAATTTTCAAAGGCCACGGAGAACTACGTTAATACGTTAGTGTGTGAATTCTCTCGTTCCGTTAGAGAGTGAATCACTGCGAGATCTCCTTCTCGTTCGATGAGTTCTCAAATTTAATAGTGCTGCTTCCAAAGTAGATATTTCACGAACGCTTTTTGCGCCTACAAGCAAGCGTGACAAAATCAGTATTTCGTCTTCACCCTTGGTATGGCCACTTGTTATAACGAAATTTAGCACACAATTATTACGACGGCCTGAACTAACCTTTTTTTTAAGGTAGTTAAAAGGTGGAGGGCCTCTAGATGGCTGACTTAGATAACAACTGAAGTTTCCGAGAGCAGAATCGCGAACGACGCCACCTCCTCCCCCTCTACCCACCTCTCTTCTCCTCTCCGCCCCCACACTCTCATCCGACGTCGGATTGGCAAGAGAGGAGTAGACGAGATGCTCTTCTCCATAATCGAATGACAACTGCTTTCCCAGAAACTAGAGTCTTCCCTCTTAAGCTTCGTCGTTAAGCGAGAGTCACTTAAGTGATCGCGAGGGAGTTTAACTAGAGACATCGTCCTCTGCGACCTGTTCATAAAGGCTCAACGACTTCATGCATGGATTGAGCTTCCTGTTTAATGCTTCAAGAGCGAAGTAGCATCGTGCTTCTTGAATTATAGGTACATGTGTACTTTCGCGTGTACATCAATGGCCTTTCCGAAGGGAGACCACACGAGCTCTTCGGCGATGTGTGCACTCTGATATTTGTCCGATGGGGCCATTTGTGAGAAGAAATGGATGTGGATGTAATGGTGATATCTGCCGTTACGACCTAGTCATAACATTACTTTATAAGGTTTCGCCGAGGCCATAATGAATGAATTGCTGTAAAAAGGCATGCACGTTCAGAGAATCCTTTTTTGTCTGATAATCCGCAATTATTATAAAATATGGCCGTTTTCCTTGTAATAGAGCTTTTGGATGAACACAAACAGAACAGCTATACATTTCTAAGCCTAGTCTGGCAAGACGCTACCTATCACTCCACAGTACAATATTATGTACCTAAATTCTGCTTACATTCTACCTCCATTCCATTCTACGGCTATACTATACGACTATATCTTGGTCTCCGACATTCTATCGCCAATCAAAATGCATTACATTCACTTTCATTGCCTCCTTTGAATTTCTCTCAAATATCATCTCTACTTCGTGCCATGTAGTTTGTTTTCTTGCCTTTTCGTCCATTTTACCTTTTCCATTCGTCTTCACGCCATCTCAAAAACCTCCAATCCAAGCCATCCAAGCCCATTATCTTCCTCCATCGGCCAAATTTTTGCACGATACGGAACCACGTTCTGTATCAATATTAATCTGCAATCCCGATCTTTTTGATTTCTCTTCTTCACCGATCGGTATTCTTGTCACAACAGTATCCAGTTGCGAGGTAGTTTTATTTTGAAAACATATCGCTGACGTGATGGTCTCGATTCTTTATTTTCCCTCGTAGCGGTGGAACTAGTCGGATGTCGCGGTGTTAAGGAAAAATGTGATGAATGAGATAAATACATATATGCTCATGGCACAATGACATCAGAGGAGTGAACGTCTTATAAATGTATAATTAAAATTTGGTACACAAATCTAAATATATAGATTTTCCTATTTAGTGGTAGTAAAGTTTATTTAGGGTTTTTGAATACACACGTCATGTTTTTTGGAAAAAAATGATGCCATTGTTTCGAACAAACGAGCATTACTCTTATTTCATTTCAATTAAAGACGGTATGAAGGACAAAATCAATAATAATAATCATTTTTTCTCTTTATATTTGACCTCTTTTAAGTGTTTTGATCTCTTTTGGGTTTCGAAAGTGCCCGTTTTTGAACAAAAGGCCTGGTACCCATTCAGTTCACTGAATATTCTCCTTTGTATCCCTAATTTGAGCAAAAGCTGGTCTTTTGACGTCTCACAAACTCACCTTTGGCGAGGTGCTTTAATTTCCTCTGCCATCTTCGTAAGAATCCTCTGTCTCTTCAACAGTTTTCATCCTCCTCCTCACTTAGCTTCTTAATTTCCTTCTCAAAAATAACACTTTAATTATCTCCAGCATTTTTACATATCCTTCGAGTAGGGAGGATACAAGGAGACCGGAATTGGTACGGTTCAGTGCCGTGAAAAACTGCACTCCGAACGGTAACATTTAAATAAAATTTCATTTACCTTCGTGCTCAGGTTCAGTCATTAGATCCTTCCTCGTAGAAAGAAATATATTGGAGTCGCCGCTGTTCTCTTAATATCCTCGCTGCCTTTTTAAATATTCATTTGAGATGCTGGCCGAACTTTTTTCAGCCGCTTTCTTATTAACTTTGTCTTCCAGCCTTTCTCATTATTTTGCTTAATCCCTGTTCCTTTCCAAATTAAGAGAATCTTTCTTTTCTCATTTTGTGTAGCCATATTTTTTCTATAGCACGTTATCCAGTTCGTTTACCATTGACTGAATCCCACAAGCTGACTAATTTTTTTTTTCGTACTGGCTGAAGGCGTAATGAATACCTCTCCATATACCAATTTTAATCCACGGCGAAATCGTAACAACGTTTCAAAACCCCCTTGATACCATTGAACGAAATAAAAAAGTTAATTCAAAACATAACCACGTGCCCATCATTGAGTAATAATATCTCAAATTATTCATTTTGCTTTGTATAGCATTTTTGTAATGTTTAATTTTAATTTGATATTGTTTTTCAATGGGAATTTATGCTATGAAGAGCAGTACCCCACGAAGTTTTACCTATCCCAATAATGTTAGTGTATCCCAATCCTCCTCTCACTTCCAATTTGAATCCTTTGCTTTCTCGTCGGTTTCAGTAACCTTTAAGTACGATGAGTAACCTTGCCGTACTGTTTTTTTCTCATTGCCAGTCCTGGCTCGCGTTTTAAAACCTTAATCCAGTTTCACGTGATTAATAAATATTCAAGTATCGTATTTTATAATTCTTCAAGCTTATTCATTAAAATTCTCAACGTAATGCCCTGAAAACTTGAGTTTCGCCTTTGACGCACTTAAGATCAATGAAAAGTATATGTATATCCCCGTAGTTAAGTCTAAAACCAATTTAGCAGCTTATTGAGTAGAAATTAAAACTTTTTTATTTGAATACTGAAAGCATGTTCGATACGTGTCATTGTAGGACAATTTTGTCTACCTGGTTCTTTATGATTTATTCAAATTATATTATTTTTATTTGAGGTCAGAAATCACCTCGGAAAAATCACGTAATTTTAAAATTAGAGATTGTGGTCTACCTTACGATTGGAGGAGGGTCGGTTCCTTACCCTCTGCCAAGATTTCCCAGGAAGATCTAATGCTAGAAAAATTACATAGCCTCAGTTAGGCTGAGAAGCTCCGCGTATCACGCGCATCACCCGTAGTTATCTTAGGCTAATTAATTCACGGTTGAATAAAGATCAGCAATGGAATACCTAAGTTTTTAAAAAGAGACGTTAGTTGATTATAGATGCACTTGAGATAAAGTTGTCCAGAAATACCTAAAGAAAACTTCAAAATGGAGCATTGTTTATATGGATCAGAGACTCGGCAGTAAAGGCAGGAGGAATAGCATAGATTGGAGGTATTTGAGATTTGGTGTAGAGAATAATTTAAAAAATGGAATTTAAGTTATAAATCGAGCAATCGAATTTTAGAAATGGTAAGGAAGGAGAGAAAATTGTTGGAAAAAATTTGATTCAGGCAGGACAAGTGAATGTAAAGGATGCTGAAGAGGAATTGGATGCTGAAGATGGTATTAAATGGGGAAACCTGGGAAAGTGAGGTAAAGTAAGAAAAATAATAGATATTTTGGATGGAATTAATTGAGGTAGAAAGTGTTCAGAGCTAAATAATTGTTGTAAGATATTGTGTATGTTTAAGGGTATTTCGTCCCTGGTTAGTTTCGACTTTGGATCACAGTAGGGTTTTCTGCTAGGGTTGATCCAAAATCTTTCCTAACACGGTATATCACGGCTATGACTGATAAAGTTGAGGACCTTATTAGGGAATTATTGTAGATATTTACTCATTGGCGCTAAATTGTTTGAAATACGATTTAGACAACGTGAGCTATACTAAATGCAGTTTTTTCAAGGGTAATAGGGGATACGCACCAAAAGTTCTTTTACATCAAATTTGCTGTCAGTTTGTTTTAAATTTGTGAGCGTCGTCGTATTTTGACATTTTGATTTATGCCCTTATTATGCCACTTTAATTAAATTTCAAAATACTTGACATTCCCCTTAATCTAAATCTGTTGAAAATATTAACAAAATAACGATCCTCTACACATAACCAATGCTAATGTTTCCATGCAGTCAATTACGTTTTGTTTTGCCGATTATTAGTGAGATCTTTAATTAATGGGCAAATATTTTGCATGACTACATAAAATAATTTTAAAAATTATCCTCACCTTACCCATGTTTCATATTAAACTCCAATAACCTCTTCTTCCCGTTTCTATGGAAAAATTGGCTCTGATATTGAAGAAATTATATTCCTCACAATTGAGATCTTTTGGAAATAAAGAGTGAAGTTTAAAAACAATATTGTGGTAGCGTACGAGATTTTCAACTTAAATTTCCATAAGGTGATATCGAGAAGCTGAAATAAGGATAACTCTGTGGTCCTTATTCCGCTTATCCATCGGTTTACTTTATGCTGCACCGCACCTTTGGCTTGTACGGAAGTTACGGTGAAATTTTAAGACTTGTCATTGTAATACCTTTTCGTCGTTTCACCAAACTTTGGCAATTTATTTTATTGAAAAATGAAAGAGTCATAGCAAATACTTTTCCAAACATAGCATATGCCAACGACTCCCTTGCCGATTTACTAAAGTTTACTTTGGCCTCAGTACGAATACCGTAGGGATTTCTGAAAATACATCATTGGTTTTCGAATCAGTTCACTTCGAAGAATTAAATTAATAGAATTTCAGAAGAATTACATTTTTCCCTGACGACGAACCATATCGAAATTAAACACGTCCCAGCCTTATTTTGCGTCTTGAACTAAGAGAAAATTGTATATTAGAACAAGCAATATTAATAATCAGCATATGTTAAAAAAATAGTTAACAGCTCTTCCCTGCAATATATTTGACAGATTTAACTTTATCAGAATTGAAAGCTACATAAATACGATATTAACTAACTTCCTTCACATAGAATGCATACTGTTTCAGCCTGATGGAACATTGTAATGTGAAAGAGGGGAAAATATTGAGGAGAAGCAGGTGAGGTAAGGGAAGGAAGAGAGTGCGTGTATTGGACGGAATTGAGGTAGGCAGAAAGTCTGAGAAAGTGAAAGGGGTTTATTGTACTGCTGGGTGTCAACTTTTAAGGTGTTTGGCAGAGGCTTATTGGAAGCTAGTCACATCTTTCCAGCAAAAATGTAAATTAACAAGCAAGCAGCCATTCATCAAAAAATATACCAGACATAACAATTGATATTATTCAATGCATGTTAGAATTATCGTTGTGACGACGTTGGATATTGTCACCTTTTTTGTATTTTATATCGACGGTCGAAATGGAATAATGAATATCACACAACCTTACTAAAAACCTTCTTTATAATTTTAACTGCATCCCTGGTCATTCCGTTAGATGACTGAAGCTGGTTGCCCTTAACTCCAAAATATTTCTCATGCCCTCTCTCTCTCCTTCTCCGCAGCCATCTCCACGACGACCGAAGCGCCCCAAAAGAAGGCAACGACCCCGCCGCCTCCGAAGAAACGCAGGGCCGCCGACTGGCTACTGAGAGCAGCCAGCGAGCCAGCGGCCGCCAAGAGGATCGGCTCCATCCGACCGGCCGACATCTCTTCATCCCCCGGTCGAAGACGTCTCCGCCGCCGGGCATCGTCGCCCGGAGGTCCCGCTCCGGAGCTACCCGGGAGGTCGGTCGGTGATGAAGCGGCAGACCCCGACTTCGACCATATAACCCACCTCTCGGAGGGAGCAGACTACGAGGAGGAGGGAGAAGAGAGCGAGGATGAGGATGGACTGGGGACCTGCACCTGCGAGCCTGGGGAGTTCCTGTGTCGTTCGTCGTGTTTCTGCGTCCCGGAAGACTGGCGCTGTGACACGTACGTGGATTGCGAGGGCAACGCCGAGGACGAGGCGGACTGCGTGGTGGAGGCCCGATTGGATCGGAACGAGAACGCGGAGGACGGGGTCTCGGACATCATCTCACCTGAGGACTGCCGGAGCTTCCCGCAGTGCCCCTCCGGGCGGTGCATTAAGAACCGCTGGATCTGTGACGGCAAGGACGACTGTGGTGACGGGTGGGACGAGGAGAAGTGCGACGAGCCAGGTAGGGGAAAGTTTTTTCAATCCTAATTTGATTGCAGTGAAACTAAGATCAGAATTTCCTAAGATAGTCAGCCGCCTACCACGACCGAATACGTACGTTGTTGTGCATAGAGAACGTTTGATTCTCAAATATTTCTTTCTGAAATGCGATGCCCATGCAATGGGAACGGAGCCGTGGATAAAAGATACAGCGCATACGTTATCATGCCTGTGAATCAGTTGTATTTGAATCCGTTAAGAGCAGATAAAAATTTCCTGCTATTTTTTCAGAGAGCTTGTCTTGAAACTTAAAAAGTTTAGATTTTTGAAAACAATGCGATCTTATACACCTTATCTTTTTTTTAAATGGCACCTATTTCTTTTTCTGGGGTGTTTTTCCAAGGGCAAATTATTTAATGGGCATGAGCTTTCATATTATTGGACTGGAAACCATTGAATTCGGGATTTTATTTAATCAAAGTAAATTTCGTCATTAAGGAATGGCTTTAATTTTTGCATGGCTGCCCACATCCATTTATTTGCATTCTAAGATGTAAAACCTGAAAATCCCAGAAAAATTACATAATAACCTGCTTTTCCACCTTTGTTAATCTTCACGGCATTTACTTTAGGCATTAGGTCCTAGTTGGTTTATTCTAAACACTATCCCTTCTTCTGTAGCCATTGATTTGCATATTCAAGTAAAGTAGTATCACTGCGTTTACGTGTCAATAATGTAAAGACAGGGACACCTACATCTACGCCATGCCTCAGAAAACTCCTCGAAGGAGTGAACAGGTAGAAGGTGATTATCGATGTAAATGAAACCGTTCTGTAATTACTGAGGTCCACGCCATCGCCGTATTTGTGAAAGCTGGTGATGCTAGATGAATTCCTGGTCCAAAGAATATATGACGAATATATTGATTAGTTTTTGAAATGTTTCACGATCTATTGCCCATTTTTCTACGCAATAGTGGTGCCTTTTTTACCACATATGTAAGTCACTATGGTCACAAAAACTTCTGCTATGTTTGGTGAAGAGGTTCAATGTTTGGGCATCGACTCAGGAGAGAGAATATATTAGATTCACGGGGTCCGTAGAATGAACATGCGAATAAATTTCTTTGGTCATTATTCTTCATGTTACACCAAACGCTTTCTATATCGTTGTTGTACCATCCATAATGGTAGATGCTTATTTTTTAGTTAAATGCAGTGAATACTCCTACACCAAGTATCTCTAGAGGGAGTACGCATTCTATGTAGACAATTCATTAAGTTTTACATTATCATTGTGCTCAGGAATAACCTTTGACACTTCATCCAAATTCATGAAAGCGACAGCATTTCATGCATGGTGTGCGAAATTTGGCCAAACGCAAACTTTTCCTGCCCATGAGTGCGGACTTTCTTTGTTCAAAGATATTCAATGAAAATTTACCTCAGTCAAGTCGTGCAGTTTATGTAGCTCAATTCTTTGTATCGACTGCAAACCTATGACGGAAGAGCATCTCTTTTCTAAATGACACCTTGGGCAGAGCTGAAATTTGTAAATATCCACTAAAATCAAATAGAACAAGTAAAATTGTTCAAATATTTCGAAAGTGTTTTTTGTGTGAGTGTTTCGAAAGTGTTGAGTTATTTGGAAGATGGTAACTATGTGTAGGTTAGTAGGGATATTAAAAGGATGTATGATAGTACTTGAAAATATTTTTGTAAAGAGGCGGGAGATAGAGATAGGCTCCTTAAATAAATATATAGATAAAAGACCAGTGGAAACCTATGGAGCCTATTTTTTATGCCTGGGAAAATGGTTTTTAATGCAAATGGATTTGCGTACATTAAAGAATTTTGGCAAGGTTTTCTCATTGATGAGAGTCACCTAGTTGTAGTCGTTATTAAGGGATATGGCCAAACTTAAGAGTCCATTTGCACTATTAAGAAATTGGGGTTATGAAAACAGTAGCTAAGTTTGCTATTGATACAATAGGGATATGAATTCATCGTATTTTCATATCTGAGCTTTAATCAAAGAATTTTTTCGTCAGATTAGCTACCTATTGTCAATATGCAATAATCACGATTTATTTCTTAACGTATTGCTCCATATTATCATTAATATGCGTTACCAAATAATGATATTTGAAATGGCTTTTCATAATATACTGAATGAAACTTTCTTCAACGCTAATATTAGTGAATATATTTATATTTTTTAACTGCATCAATAACAATAATGGGAGATCATATAATTCTTGTTTAAAGTACATCTTCCTACTGCCTACTGACTTAATTTATTTTGAATAGAGCTAGCCATCAGGAATCTATCTAACTTGTGACTGTATCCGAGGCAGTTCCAGTTAAACATTCTTCCTGAGATAATTTTTCTACCGTGATTGTGAAATAAAAAATCCTCCAGCATTTATTCGAAATTTCACATAATTCCCGCCAATATTTTTTTTACCGATAAGCAATATTTCCAAACGGGGGTCGATGAACTCCTCCCGAGTGATCACTGGCAAACGTGTCGGGGAGAGTGTGTAAGTGGAGGGGAAGGGTGAGGGAAGTAAGCAGGGTATCCGTTTGTAACGAGTCAACCGAGCCCCAAGTTAGTCCAACAACCCCCCAGATTAAGAGCTTCCCTGTTATCCTCCTCAAGGTGTCCATCTGACAAAAGGTATAAATCGATTAGAGGCGCAAACACTTAAGCCATGTTAAAGGAAAACGGTTTATAAGCCGAGAGTAGACTGCTCCTTTAGTGACTAGGCCGTAAGATATTTCAGTTGGCCCATCCAGCGAGACATTTTATTCGCCTCCGAAGATGACGCTGCATAACCCTCCTTGCGAATGCTCATTCTGTAAGTAGGGAAATTTCGTTTCAGCAGCAAAGGGGACGAAATTTGCTTCCAGGCTTTCTTTTAAGAAGATTCGAAAAACTCGAATAGTTTATAGAATCGCTTCCTCATTCGACCTTCTTTCTCGGAATTATATCGATGATTTTGTAGGAAATTTTGTTTTGTCTCCCTACTCCTAAATTAAGACGGTTCTATTCGGAAAGACGAAAAACATCGCTAATTGAGGAAGTTTCAATCATCAAATAAGAGCCACTCAATTACATCCGCCCATTTTTTACTTGGTCCTGAAGAATAAAATCCTCTTAAGGAAGGGCAATTCACGAAACATTGGATTCTAAATTTTAGCTTTAATAAACTTACAGGAGGAAAAATTATTGTATATAACCCATAATAATTGTGGGTGAGTTTTTCTTACACCTGTCATCGACGAAATAACCAATTAAGTACCAGACTTTTGATTTATTTGTATGCATTAAAGTAATCGCATATAACATATGTAATGAAAAGTCACAGAATAGAAACGTATACTTATACGATTGTAAAAGATTAGGACAATACTTTGAAGAAATATTTTTCAGATACAATATCGGTCCCAAAAGTAGTAGAGAACACTTATTTTTTTCCCGAATAGACTGACATACGAGCGGCAATTTCTCTGACTGGATTCGAAGGAAGGGAGTTTCAGGAAAGGCTAGAGGCCGGTGGCAGTTGGCTTCCAGCCTTTTTGGAGTGCGGATAGTTCGTTTGCGAAACATCTGAAACTTAATCTCGTTTGACTCCACCATGAACCGATTATTGGAACAGCGCTACGTTATCAAATTTTGTGTGAAAACCAGAAAAGACCCTTTACCAGCTCAAGGTAGATTATGGTGATAACGTCATGGGTAGATGATGTATTCCTGAGCGGCACAAGTTGTTTCGGCAATGTAGAGAAAATTTGAAGACCCCGAACGTTCAGGACGTCCTTCAACCTCAAGAAGTGACCAAGATCTTGCAAGAGTGAAGGCTTCGTTGAAGTTTTCGCATGTACTTGACATCCCTAAATGTAATGTGTATCGACTTGTAAGCGAAAAAATGGCCAAGAGAAAAAAGAGTGCGAAGTTGGTGCCGCAAGTGGTCCCTGATTTACGAAGTATCTGGTCCGACACTACGTGGCAACCCTGCTTCCGCCACCCTACAGCCCTGACGTTGCCCAGCAAGACTTTTTCCATCTCAAATCCGTGCTGAAAAAAACGTTACCACAGGTCGGTGGTAGCATTATAACAGGCCTTGTCATGGAAGCCTATCAGCATTCCGGACGCCGCCTTCCAGAGGGCGTATAAGGCGTGAAAAACCCGCTGGAGGCGGTGTGAAGGGCACAAAAGAGTGCTACTTTGAAGACTTTTTTCCCCTTGAAGAATTAATATGCCTATGGCCTCAGTGTCAGTTATATCAGATATTCTGAAAATTTCAGTATTTCATCTCTGAATTACGTTGACATGTAATACAATATAATATCAAACTTAATATTTATAATGATATACAAATGGTTTCTTACAAAAACGAAATACTTTACGATTGAAGCTGAAGTGAAATTACACTCTTGTGTTATGGATTCTATGATGGCGATCATATATTACAATCCACCGTGGCATAGCATATTGCTTGACATTATCATTTCTATATACTGATATGTAATATTTAACTAAAACATTATTTCAATTATAATATTCAAGACCTGTGCGAAAATAGGTGGGAAATTTGTGCGGATAAGGCCATAAGACTCCTGGAAGTAAAATTGTAGCTATCCAAAGCCATATAAGCTGAGATATTCAATACTATTAAAATGACTCACGCGATCACAGTGTCAATATGTCTCTGCACGTATAAAAAAAGATTTTCCTTTGTTTTCCGCGTTCTATGAATAATATTTATTTTAAAATGACCGTTGCCTCGTATGCGAGGCAAGGTGACAAGAGGATAATCTCAGATTAGAGGCGTTTGAGAAGTGGCTCGAGGAAGAATGGAGAAAATAAGTTGGACAGAGGGGAAGACAGGTGAAGAAATGTTAGTTATGACAAGCAATAGAGGGGATTTTTTTGGTGGAATTAAAAGAATGTGGGATAAGGCGATGAAAAAGATATCGGAGATGTGGTGTGATGCATAAAGGAGAATGTTGCGTAAGCAGGGAATAAGAAGGGAAAGAGATTACCTCACGAAAAGGGATCAAAAGAAGCGGTAAATGAAGAATGGTACAGAGAATATCAAGTGCGTATGTTCTCTGCGTAACTGCTTCAGTAATCTACTTCAAGATGTTTTAGTTTCAGGTTTCCTTCTAAATTATATCCTTGTAGGTTTACCAATGATAACTGTATGTTTAGTTAAATGGTAGGAAGTGTTCCGGTTCCTAAAATTTGTAATACTGTTTAAATTTGGTCCTTTGAAAAGATGATATGGTCAACTGCGATATTCAACGCTAACGTAGGTTTAGGAGGAATGGCTGGAATTAATTTTCCACAAACAATTAAGCGTGTGGAATTTATGTATTCAGTTTAGAGGAGTAGATCTTTCTCTTCGCCATCTGTGGTTTCCCAGGAAGATCTGGTACCCGAAAAATCATTCAGCTTGGTTTTATCTTTTTTGCACTTAGAGTTTCAATCAGAACTCGAAACTCAAACACACCGTTTGGTATCTGATCACACTACACAATACTCTACGACCCCCTTAACGCGCTTAGAAGTGTTAGGTTATTTCTCGGAAATTGAATTCAAATGGATGGGCAGAGGTCTCTGTGGTAATACCTCGTGTCCAGATTTCTCATCAATGGATTTTACTACGGCCGCTCAATTCCACAAACGGCTAAATAAATTGGTCCGATACAGCCTTTCCGCAAGGCTGGCTCACAATCCACAATGTCAGGGCTCCTAGAACCTGCTTCCGTAGATTCGAACTGCAAAGGCATCAAAGGTAACCCTCACTCACACTTACAATGAAGCCACCAATACTGATATCTTAATTAGCTAAGGTACTCGACCGGATGTCGAGAGATCTACGAATCAAATCCAGAAAAAGTAAAACGACTTTTGCAGTTTTGAATTATCGTAGTTGGTTTAGTGAGGTTAATGCAAGCTCTTTGATTTTTTCGGATCCAGACCTCCTTGGGACCCTAGTAAGTGGTGACACAGGGAAGGGGACTTGTGAACGCGCTTCAAACTTGGGAAACGGTGATCTCTGCCCAGATCTATTCATTTGCTATCCAGGTTGCTCTCCCTATTAATTATTTTGCTAAAAGAAGACATATCTCCATAGATTATAAAGTCAGTGTTATCAAAAATATTTTCAACCGATCCAAAAATATAGTTTAATGAAAATAAAATCATGTTGAAGAATTTGGTGTAAATAAAATTATTTTTGGCAAATGTGTCTATCATGAACGCTGTAACATAATTCAACCATCCATAAGTGACCAAATAATCTTGTAAGCCCTTTCGTTATGTCTATAACACACCAAAACTGCCTCTAAACTCGCGGAGGATGGTATGTACCGTCGTTTTCCTGCCTCTAACGAGGATAGAACTTTTTATGGTATGAGAAGGGGGACCGGAGGAGGTTTTCATTCAATCGAATCCTCTTCGGTGTGTGCCTTAAAGTTTACGAGTCCCCGAATGCCTGCCCTATTTCATCTAAATACATCTTGTGTTTGCCTTCGTCAAAGGAATCGAATTTTTTTGAACACCGGACTAAAAAGCAGGCATTTATACCCGCATCCTAGTTGAATATTCAAGACCCTTCGTTTCGATGAATACAAGGGAAAATGAATTGATTTCATTGAAACTGCCGAGGACGTGGATGAGACGGAACGAAAATCAAATAGCAGGATCAGCTAATACCAGAGAAATTCAAGAAGAAATTCACATCTCCGGGTGACACGTCCCCTTGAAGCCGATCCCATTCTTCGGAAGGTATGAAATAAATGTCAAGAGAGGTGACAGAGGATGAAAAGCGGGTACGAACTAATTGCAGACTTCCCTAGACGATGAGCTCTTTATTATAATTCGCGCGCAGTGTCCAGGAGAATGTTCAATTTCATGCATTTCGTGAACATCACGCGGGGACATAAAGCCCGCGGGCTACTTGCAAAAGTAACGTAAATTTAATTTTCATTTTCTCTATCTCTTTTGTTAAATTCCTTTCCTCTTTAATTTCTCTCAGTAATTCTATGTCGCTTTTCTTGTCCGTCCATCTTTTGTTTGTTATTTTTTTACAAATCCACTTTTCCATCGTTTCCAACCGAGCATTTTCCCTCTCACCCATGTTCAAGTTTTGCATCCAATTAATAATTTGACCACAAATCTAGTATTTCAGAAACGGCAGAGAGATCAACATCAGGAATTGAAAAAAAAATACAGACAAAAGCTGAGTTTTTCGTTGAACATTGTTATGAACAAACGGAAAGTAATATATTTATGTATACAGTCCTGGGTCGGTAGCCAACTGCTTGCGTCAATACAGCGTGCGGCAAGATAACTTCCCTTTTACAAACGCAAAACGCTTCCGGAAAAGGAATTAATCTGCCACACCCTCTATGTTTCTGCAGAACATTAACTTACAGATAAATATTAATCACTAAAGTTACAAGCTGTCTTAGGAAGACAGCTTTCATGACTTTACAACTACATTGGTAGGCGAGACGACAGCGAGAACAGAGTCGGGATTGGACCACTGAAGATACAAATAATATAGAATCCTTTCTTTTCCAAAAGCCAAGTGCACCCGAAATAGTGTATAGAAAAAAAGACTTACAAAAATTTAAACTATCCTAAATTTAATTGAATTCCAATCATGTAGATAATTACTAAGTACCTCATTGAATGGTGGTAATAATACCTCATACCATTCAAAAATCAGATGTTTCAATCAATTACTAGAGATCTACATGTATAAAATATACACTCATGAATTTTGAAACCAATTTTCTCAGAAATGCACATTTTTTATGCGTAGATTAATACACATTAAGGAGACTAAGAAAAATATTTTGATTTTTTCACAAGTAAATCGTAGTTCTACGGGTGACTTTCCTATTCATCATTTATTTTTCGTAGTAGAAATAACAACCTTTTATGCATTGGAACTCTCTCCTATTTATGCTTGAATGCATTTGAATTATGTCTATAC
This sequence comes from Hetaerina americana, assembly GCF_022747635.1. Classification (NCBI taxonomy): domain Eukaryota; kingdom Metazoa; phylum Arthropoda; class Insecta; order Odonata; family Calopterygidae; genus Hetaerina; species Hetaerina americana. The sequence goes on along the minus strand of NW_027287427.1, from coordinate 51,393,949 downwards.
AAGTATATTCTCCACATTGTCTTTTTCCCAGCGAGTCTATCTATTTCCCAGCGAGTCTTCCGTTTAACGATTTTATTTTTCACGATACATCCATTATTTTGCTGTTCTTCCGTTCAATCATTGAATGAAATGATTATTTCCTTTGTACATTCATAAAACGGTAATTTCTCAGAATGTGTTTATTGGTTTCTTATGTATATATATATATATATATATATATATATATATATATATATATATATATATATATCTCGTATATGTATATTTCTTCTTCTTAGTAGCGTTTATTTCCTTAGATTTTACGTTTTAGTTACTTTTCCTTAGGCGTTTAGACCCTTTCATTTGCAAGCACTCATTTATTTGATTCCAAGAATTCTTCGGTGGCACCATGTTTCTCTTCATTGTATTCTATTCCTCTGCGCTCCTATGGACGTCCGGATCAGTGTCATAAACGTTATATGTTATATAATTTTGTTTGCATTCTATTATGTGATATTCATGCTAAGGATAATTGCCGTAAATCGTGGTCTCTTCCTACAAAAAAATATACAAGGAACTAAGGAAGACAGTTTTTTTGTAGACATACGTAGGTAATTGCACCGTTTTAAAACCGATTGAAAATTCATTAAAAGAGTCTTTATCAAGGACTTCTTTAGTGCTACTCTTTTCATTATTTCACTCTGAGTTCCTCATCCGCTGATTATTCTCCTCCCTTATTGAAAAGAAAATGCTTAAGTAAAATTCTTCCATCCTTTTTTTAATTGGTCCCTCCACCGTTTTGTTAAAAGCAATTTTTTTAATTTAATTAGCTGCGTATAGTTGACAATATTTTTAATGTATTCATTTGGAGAGTTTCCTTTTAGTGAGATTTTATGTGTGCAGTTAGATAATCCTCAATCCAAAGTAGATGACAAATGTCGTATATCTACCTTCCTTAAGGCTTAAAAAAAACGTTTTTTTGTAAGAACTGGAAACTTTGAAAAACATTTCACAAAGAATGGAAAAGATTGAAAAAAGATTTCCGCGCCAACTCCTACCTCTCTTGCAAGGAAAAACGAGATGCATGAAGCCTTCCAAATCCTCCTACCTCAATTTTCATGGAAAATAGGGTAAATCAAAAATATCCTCACAAATCCTTCACCTAAACGAAATAAGAGTGCCGTTATGAACCAATTATTCGCAAATTTTTACACGATCTGGGAGCCATTACGCCCGCGACGCAAAAATTTGCAAGGAAAAAATTCCCGTCAAACACAAATGGGCAATCTTAAAACTTCCCCCGGGCGAAATTCCAAAGCTAATTGAAATAGCTACGAAGAAGAAATTATTCGGGTGGTTAAGCTGGATGGAATTGGCGCAGTTTTTCCAAAGAGTGAGAGGAGTTAAATGCATCATCGAAATTGCAAAAAAAGGTGATTTGTAGAGTTTTGTTTTAGAGGCACGTTTTTCAAATGCAATGTAAGATGAGGGAGCTATGTGATTTTTTTTTGATTTTGCGACGTCTAAAAATTTTCTGGTGCGAAAAAAAATGTTTCCGAAATGGAATGAAGGATTTAGGCTTCGCTGTGGAAAACCTGCACTCCATTGCATTGGTGATTGTTTCAACATGCTAAATTGACGTATATTTTTTGCCGTTAATGCTGTCATATGCAGATGTCTTCGTCACAATTTGGTATTTCAAATGAAGTTTTGGTTCTAGTAATTTGAAATCACATATTTTGCTCATTTTTCTTGCCCGCTTGAATACGGAAGGGATTTGTGGAATGGGATTTTTTTTGAGAAACAGTCTTCTATCTGATTTCAGCTAAATTATATCACTTATATCTCTCCCACTGATTTCCTGAACGGCTATAGTTTAAATCATTTCAGATTAATTTGAGTTCTGTCACGAGCTACAGCTTTTTTGCGTTCGTTACACTATATGTCCACCGCTTCCAGATTATCATTCACCAAACGTTTGCTTTTCTTCTGCCGCTCTCCTCTGGAGAAGACTCTTCCCACTAGAACTTGTCCATTTTCACTATTTTCAGACTAGTTATCTTCATTGAGGTATTTAATAGTTTTATATAAGCCTAGACGCCATGTATCTACATTCAAACAGCACTTAAACAATGTTAAGGACGTACACTACGTACGAGAAATATCAGTAGGTAATGAATAAATTTTTGTCTTATAAGTTTTGTTCAGGAGTTGCGTTTGACACGTGGCGTCATGAAATTATTTGATGAAAATATGTATCAGTCATAATTTCGGTAATATTTATTTGAATTAATGTTGTTGGAATAATGGCAATAGAAAAACTGTTGTCAATAATAATGATACTTATATCAGGCATACAATTTATAATTACATGCATATATACACATAAATGCATATGGATACACACACATCGAAAAGAATATATATATATTTATATATATATATATATATATATATATATATATATACTAGGAAATATTTTTACATTCCTGATCTGCTGGATTCCGCCTTCTCCACCTCTCTTGTGTTCGTCCTTTATGTGTGTTCCTATCCCTTTTCCTTATATGTGTTTCTATATAAATGACTATTTGTTCGCCGTTTGGCGGGATTTCGTGTTTGAATGTGGTTATATATATATATATATATATATATATATATATATATATATATATATATATACATACATACATACATATTTGCACACATATAAAAATTAAAGATACACCTACACACATACTTAAAGTAAATGACTGTGATTAAAGAGAAAAATAAAATGAGGAAAGTCTAATCAAAGAATTAGGTTTGTGGGAAAAGCTAAGGAGAGCGTGGCAGTTTAGTGGCTATTTAGAAACATTTTATAAGGCCAAAGTGGATTAAAATAGATCAACTGCAAGGTTAAATTCAAGGGTAACAATAGTTATGATGATATTTTATTACCAAATAAAGATAAGAGTTTTAAAATGATTTTTACGAAAGAAATGTATGCAGACCACGAGTAGAAACAACGTTTGAACGTAGAATTGATCTACGGAACATCACTGCATCAAACAAGTTTATATTTATTAATAGCTTCCCCTTGTTCATTTCTTTCAACAATCTTGATGAAAATCAACCATATTCTTAATTTTACGAGCATATTTGCGTCTTTTAGTTTGCTTTCTCCGTGTCGTCAGTATTTGCCGCTGCAGCCGTTTGTGGAAAATTTGTATGAGGAAAGAGATAATTATAATACAAAATTTCATCCAGCCTAGTGGAACCTGTATTAAACGACGGATGATTTTCAGTACATGGGCTATTTCCGAGTGATTTTTCGAAGGAAATTTTCAACACACCAACTACGTTTTTAAATTGCCTGGTACCGTTTGAAATTGAATGCTTGTTCAGAAAATAAAAAGGATCAAACCTGGAACCTGTGGTGAATACAGAGTCAGTTAGAGAGATGGAGAGTATGAGTGTGTGTATGTGACTGAGAGAGAATGAGAAAGGACGACGGGATTGATGGTATTCCACTAAAATATGGCCTATGTGACGTTTCTCGAATATGCAACTCTAATGCTCCTTCAGGATATTCAAATTCGAGACTCTCGAAAAATAAATTCATATTTATCCTGTCCCTAAAAAATTCATCGAATGTAATTTTACTTCCGTTACAAATTTATTTTTTACCTCAACTATTTGAGCGGTTACTTATTTCAGCGACGAGCATGTGGGGAAAGCCTCGCCTCAAATTTGAATACGGATTATCCGTCTCTCCTCTTTTCAAGTACCTGGCTGCCGTCCATATCTTAAATTCTCTCCTGAAATAGTCATTGTATTGCAAGTTGTATGCGGACGCAAGTGACTCATTTTTTTCCCTCCTTCGCCGATTAGAGCGATTGATTGAATGATCGGTCGGCGAGAATTCAGCCCCCATTCTTCCTCGGGATTTTTTATTACTTATTCTCCTTCAAAAATTTGAATTATTCACTCTTCCTGTCTCTCTCTCTCTCTCTCTCTCTCTCTCTCTCTCTCTCTCTCTCTCTCTCTCTCTCTCTCTCTCTCTCTCTCTCTCTTGATGGTAAAAGATTTCCCCCCAGTTCGGTTCCATTTGGTCAATAGAGTTAAGAAAAGTTAGAGTGGGCATGACGTAACTCGAAGTGGCAGCAACATCAACCAATGTGCCAATGTCACGTACCACACGGCTGTTGGTGTAGATGAGTCGGTGGCAATCAGCATGCACACAGAATTCAATAGTTTACTTATAAGATGACAAAACCATAGTACTTATTGTAGTTAACTATTTCTGATTTTTTAGACTTAACCGATACTAGTACCAGAGAGAAATATTTACAAATCCTAACAAAATAAGATAGCAAAGAACTTTAACGTAAAATTTAGTATGCAGTATAGGAGTTTTCTAATAGATTATCCTTGCATGGACTAGTTTAGATTAGACGTGACCAGTTTCAGCATTATCTGTAAATCCTACGATGTTGTAAATAACGTATTAAAGTATTCAAAAAACTTAGTGATTATTAAATATAATTTATTACACGTCCAAATCTTTGTGCTGTTCAAATAATTCGACAGAGTGCCCATAAAATGATTGCACATCACAAAACCTTAGTCTTTTAATAATTAACATTTAATGTTGACTTTCATTGTTGTTTGAATTATTTTAATCACGAAGCAGTTCCTCAAAGTCACACCGAAAACCATTTCCTATACTTGTCGAATGGTTTTCGCGAAGATTCAGTGGAGTAGCGATCATAATTTTGGCGTAAAATAACTTTTGTACGTAAGTGGTGTTTTTGAACCGCTGCGCAGAACACGCCTATCTCTCTCTGAGCATTGAATGCTCACACTATTCTCCATTGAATATGATCACGGCAAGTTCGGCGTATATGCGATGGGACCGCAGAACTCGTAATTACTGCAATTGTCGTTCACGTAAAATAGTGTTCGATTGCTGAAATTTCAAAACAGATAATAAATGAGTGACGCTTTGACGTCACGAAACCAGTGGAGAATAATTATTTACGCGATACGAATCGATTTACGCAAAAAATTCCATCGAAATTCGGTTTTCTTGGTTATCCATTGAGGACAGTGGTACATACGAATGGCATTTTAGAGGAGGGTGGGAAATTTGTAATGCTTATTATTATTTTTTTCAACGGAAGATATCGCTCAATGACAAAAAAGTGTTACTGGAAATATTCTTGAATTTGTGTTGGGGTATTCAAGTCTTTAACGATGGGCGGAAACTACTCGGTGAGATGCTGAATTTTAACTTCCATGCATTACCTTTCCTGAAATCCCAAGAAATCTTTCGGCAAAACGATCTACTCATTCTGATTTGGGCATGGAATTTTAATTTTTTCACTCAACGAAAAATCGTATTTCATGCTCTATCGCCAGCGAAGAAAGAATCAAAAAGAATAATCAAAAAAACTGCGACGAAATTGGCCAATATGAAGTGATTTTTTACTTGCTTAATTTTCTTGAATAATGCATGCCTAAAAACTGTCGTCGACCTAAATATTCACTGCCCTAGCTAAAAAATTTCCATCAAGCGAGTTGTGACCGACCAAAAATCAACAAGTTAAGTGGCGATAAAAGAAGTAAATATCAAGTTGACGAAAATAAAAAGTGACACCAAGGATGAATGTAAAATTTTGTGTTTTATTTGTACATATGAATGAATCACAAATAGAAATGTTGAGTACTTATGTGGTATAAATGATAAAAACTATCGTCAGCACTTCCATAGCGGCGTATGACGGTACGCCGGGGTAGTTAATATTTATATATTCATGATACCATCTGTAAGAGGCGTAAATTCAATTGCTACAAATAAGAGGCAATAATACTATAACTGATTGTGAAAAGAATCACTGTTGAAGGTTTTAATGTTAATCTTGCAATGTTTAATTTTTTTAGTACATTAACTTGACTCAATTTTACTATTATCATTTTCAAGATGAACAGTACCCCATATGGTCTTGTCTTATACGTTCCTGGAGTCTTTCACATACCTATCCCGCGACGTATAATACAAGGATTGTACAAAAGGTATCGGTAACAATTTTTCCTGACGTGTGCGTGAAGTACTGCATTCAGACCGTCGGTTAAGTGTGTCGAAAATCGTGTCTCTTTGCGAAGACCTTCCACTACGGCATCGCGACGATTCCTCAGCCCCCTTACATTACCGACTTGGCGTCAGCAGACCATATCATATTCCCAAAAGTGAAATCCTCCCACAAAGAACACCTCCACGAGACCCTTAGTGCCGTCAAAGCAGCTTGCACGCGTACCCCTAATGACCTATCGGGATCCGCCTACCAGGGAGCCTTCACGTCGTGGAAAAATCGCTGGGAAAGTGCGTCGACGCTCAAGGGATATACTGTGAGGAATTGTGGGGCATTGTAGCAATATCTGAAATAAATCTATTTTCCGAAATATTTCCCGATATTGCAATATAAACCATGTATACGACTTGAGGCAAGACACTGAAAATCTCAAACCATTTTCTTAACTATGATCCGTGAAGAAAACTGTACGAAACTCGTAAGACGAACCGAAATTTGGTTTAATTACGAGGTAGTGGTGGCAACTTGTATAATTTGTGATAGCAATTTGTAGAATTTTATTTTAATCCAGGGGAAAATGTGCTCTTACTACTTCGTCACCAAAGTTGATTTACGAGTATTTTTATAAGACCTCCAAGTCTCAACAAAGAAAAGAGCTTTCTATTTTGCCGGTGTGCGCTATGAGCTCACGCGAGGCAGGAAGTATCTTTTTCTTTAGCGCCGATACAGTAACTCTAATCTTTTTTATCCCAAAGATCCCATAAAACCATGAAGCAGGTCCCATACTCGAATCATGTACTGTATTTTTTTCTTCACAAACCCTCCTGGAGGAACAGATTTCGTCAGGAGGATTATGTTTTTCGATCGAGAAAGTCTTCAGAATAAATAAATCACGGGTTTTACCTCGAAATTTTCTATTTAATGCCCTTATTTAAAACCCTTTGGATAACTTTCTTTTTCCATTGCGCCTCCTTCATCTGCACCAAATAAAATCATTGCCGCTTGGAAAGTGTTCCATTTAACTGTGCCTATCCATGGAAGTTTTTGGGAATTGAGACGAATGGGAGTAAGAGCCGGTTTATTTTCTCACGGAGTTTGTCGAGAGATGGGGAGATAAGTTGAAAGGAAAACTGGTGGGTGGTGGCGTCTTAATGTTCTTCAAAAGGAAGGGAGGTAATGGGAGTGGGGGTGGAAGTAGTATTCAAATTCCTCCTCGTTTAACAGTCCTACATTCTTCTTCCGCCGAATCATATCTCGCTCCTCTAATACGTCTCAGCGGCTTAACTAGCCATCTTAATCTTGAGATTTGGATTTGGACCTTAACTGCAGCTTTGGAGGAAGCACTTCGAATTTTTACTTGTTTCTTGTTTCAATTTTTCTTCCCGCCCGGCCTAAGAACACATCCCCACATTGGTTGCATACCGGTCCCGGTTAATGGTCTCCTTACGGAGATAAAAAGGGACATGCTCGCCTTTTAAACCTGCATCCTTATCATAAGAGAAATATTCATTTCTCTAATTGGAGTTGTAAATACCGGCATGTATTTTAATGCCCTAATATAACCCTAAATCTATCAAAATCTTATTTTTAATCACTAAAGTCGTTAAATTAAACTAACCTCAACTAACAATACGTAGAACTGTTTCTTACCATGGGAGAAATAACGCAATATTTTCAAATTCTTTCTAAAGATCATAAGAGGAGATGATCCACTTCTAAGGTTATTTGCTCCACTAGGGAAACGGTCTGGTAATTTGAAAGAACTATCATATTCAGGGAAATGGAGAAGGGCGAAGGAAACCAGGCACAAGGTTTAGTACGCGCAACTAATTATACCAAATAGTCATATGTTAACATCCTATCCGACGAAAGTCATGCTCTGTGTTTTTCACATAGCACCCCAAGTCGTGACTGGGTTCCGCTAAAAATTCTGTCAGCAATAAGTTTCGAACCAAGATTGGGACGCCAGTACACAAACCACTGCACCATCTTGATGACCTTGATTTTTATGGTCAATATTAGTTGTCAACGACATAATATCCCTCGCAATCATTTGTAGTACATGTCGTAATACGTGTGTATTATAACGCTTAACTAATCACGGGATCTACGCCCTTGAAATAAAAAACACAGTTTTGTCAAATTTCAATTACATCATAACCCGCTGTAGATCATTTTTAAAAACAATCACACATTTTTCATTAAAATATTTTCACTTCACTCCATAGATAAGCCGCACTTCATCACAATTTCATTTGAAAACACAGAACATTTGTGTTCCCCCGTGTGGTCACTTTGCCAACAAACTTCCTTGGAAATGAAATGTAAGGAGGGTATCGCTCTATATTTCCTTGAAGGTTGGAAAATGAAAATATAAGGCAAGTGTTTTCTCGGGTATATTTCCCGCGGAATAGAAACACATTCGCACACCACCTCTGGGCTGAAATAGCGGGGGTGAATTGTTTCTGCGAGGAAGTTAGAGCTGGACTGATGGCGAACGACGATTGCGTTCAATTTTTTATCCCCTTGCACGTTTGCACGCGAACTATTTTTATCCCCGCACTGTCTTTACCTTTAAAGGGCGTGGCGTGGTCGGAATATTCACTCTCAGTGGCGCTTACAGCGAGCGATAGACGCACCGAGTGTGCTGCACGCGGAAACATGTGGATGGGTTCGTTCATTAGCATAGAGACGAGGCAGAATAAACTGACCCCCGGAAACGAGGCCCGCTTATGAGCTAGGTGTGCCAAGTGTGACAGATGGAAGAGGGTGGGGATTGTATGGAAGGATTTTCACCGTTTCTCTTTGACATCCGGTCGTCTTACAACGTAGCCGTGATGGCGCGTATATATATATATATATATATATATATATATATATATATATATATATATATATATATATATATATATATAAACATATATCGAATATACGGAAACACTCACACGAGCAGTATAATATTGGGACGGCACAATAATACACAAATAAAATAGTAACATTGAAAAGGACCCTCACACGGTAAATTGTTTGAGCTTTTGGCCTTCTCCGAGGCCTTCTTCAATTAAGACTCTTACTTGAAGAAGGCCTCGGAGAAGGCCGAAAGCTCACACAATTTACCGTGTGAGTGTCCTTTTAAATGTTACTATTTTATTTGTGTTCTATTGTGCCGTCCCTTTTATAGAAAATATATTTGTTTATTTATTTATTTATGTATTTATTTATGTATGTATGTATATATATATATATATATATATATATACACATTCAAACACGAAATCCCGCCAAACGGCGAATAAATACTCATATATACAGAAACAGATATAAGGAAACGGGATAGGAACACATATAAAGGACGAACACAATAGAGGTGGGGAAGGCGGAATCGAACGGATCACAAGAGTAAAAATATTTCCTCAACCGGGACTCGAACACCGGATCTTTCCACTTGCCGGGCGGATGCTCTTAACCACTTGAGCTATCGAGGATAGTCAATTTACCCTGAGATCCGTGGGTCTAATATGTCGCCAAGCGCCCCGATTCTTTCAGCCAAGAGATGGCGTCAGGGGGCCCCCTGACGCCATCTCTTGGCTGAAAGAATCGGGGCGCTTGGCGACATATTAGACCCACGGATCTCAGGGTAAATTGACTATCCTCGATAGCTCAAGTGGTTAAGAGCATCCGCCCGGCAAGTGGAAAGATCCGGTGTTCGAGTCCCGGTTGAGGAAATATTTTTACTCTTGTGATCCGTTCGATTCCGCCTTCCCCACCTCTATTGTGTTCGTCCTTTATATGTGTTCCTATCCCGTTTCCTTATATCTGTTTCTGTATATATGAGTATATATATATATATATATATATATATATATATACACACATACTTATTTAATTAAGAATTTACAACCATTATTCTTTTTGCTATCGTGGCAATATGCGAGTAAAGGATATGTCGCGGGAAAGCCTTAAAAAGGTTGAATCCAAAGGTCGATACCAGCTTGCGGTCCATTCTCCTCTTTACCTTTCGTAATGTTTCACAAATACCTTTAAATATTTCATCAATTGACCCAGCACTTTATCCTCTACCGAAGTCGTCCTGACACCTAACCTCTGATATGGTTATATGCGTGTATCAGAGATAAGGAGATTATCGCATAATGCAAATGCAATAGCAACTTCATTTTTTGTTCTTCTTTATCCTATATGTTAGTTAAGTCCCAATTTTATATGATTTACAGAAGATCGGAAGATATTTTATGAATAAAAATCGACGAAAAGAAAAAAAATACCTTTGATCACGGAGGCATGAAATCTCGTCATTAGCGAAACATCTGCCAAACGCGTCACGCCCCTGCAATTTCAAACCGGAGATCTTCGTCTTAGAAGATAAAGGAAAATGGTTGAGGCATCTTGGAGAAGTTTAAAGGTAGTGGAGCTCAAGTAAGAAAGATTGTAACATTTTATGGAATGGTCATGTGTTTGACAGCCATTTCCTCCTCCTTTCTATCCCATTCCCAACCCAAATGCCTTACCCTACCTCACTCTCAGCGATCTCCTCTTAGGAAAACACCAGTTCCACCCCCTAACCTGACCCCAATCCCACACCCGGCCCAAGGCTGCAGCCCTGCCGGTACGAGTGGCCCACGAACACCCCATTTCCGAACGTACAACTCCCGGTTTCATGTTCATTCGCTCTCTCCCTCAAAAGGTTATCCAGGCTTCTCTTTACTTCTTATGAACATCCGGAACTCGCGAAAACTTTAAGCATGCGCACTAGGCATCGAAACTCTGAGTGAATAATCGAAATACCCTAAAGATAATCTTAGATTATTGCTAAATTTTATTTATTTAGTTTTCATGTTATCCTTCCTATTATCCTTCTTAATATTGTATGCCTCTTCGCTTCGTTTAATCTTCAGTAGTTATCCTTACCTTTATGTGATAGAATTCGACTTTCTCTCTCCCTTTCAATTATCCGTGTTACTCGCTTATAATGTTTCGAAAAGCAAAACAAGGAGTTTCACCTAGAATCGCCTTGTTTTACATTGCATTCAATGAGCTCGGAATTTTCTTATTTACCACGAATGAATTTTTAAGTTCAGGTAAGCTGCATTTTAAATTCCGCCGGGGTAAGTACTTCCTCTCTTAAGCACAAAATGCCTGATCGGCCTATCTCTGTAAAGCAGAGAGTTCTTGTGCTTTTATGTATCTTGTGAGTCGCTGATAACAGAACAATCGCTTTTTAACCTCGGCGTAAATGTCGAGGTAAAAAATGTTTATGAAATATTTGTTGTTATTCACAGTTTTGACAATTCATTATTCCATTTGTTTTAATCTTGTAAATGTTCTGTTTTGCTCTCCTAGTACGCGGTCTACTAAGTTCGTGTGCTCTTCAAGCCACCTCGGTTCTTCTACATAACTGCAACATTTCTAACAAATTAAACCCTTATATCCGTCTCTCATTCATTCTGCATTTATTGTATGTTTCCATTCGATTTTTAAATGCCCTCTTTCATTTTTTTCCTTTAATTACGGATTAAGAATTTCATATATGTGGTGCACGTTAGTAAAATTAGTGAAATATCAATTATTTATTTGTTCTGCGTTTTGTACAATTCATCTTATTTTCATTTCTATCTTTGTTTACATCTTTCACATTTAATGCTTTCCTGCCCTTAAATGCGTATTGGGCATTTTTTATGCCCTTCACTATTACATGAGATGCCTAACATTGTCATAAACACTACGTTACACAGTCATTTCGTCGCTCTTCTGCATTTTTGACTTCGATATCCCCTTTCATTTTCTTTCCTTCAATTGTATATGGAACAGTAGTGAAAATTTGATTCCTTATCACTTTCCTTTCTTCTTTTTGGTGCACGTAGGCGTAATTTAGGGAAGGAAATAAAACCCGAAATCCTCTAGCCTGGAATCGTGAAGTTAATTTTTCGCCTGGAATCTCGGCGTCTCCGTCCTTCTCGAAACCTGAGAGTGCCGGCTTAGCAGTACCGTTAAGTACCAGCGGTGAAAAGTCTTTCTCTTCCTCCTGCAAAATCTTCCCCGTCCACCGTAATGACACTTTCGCGGACGCCCGTGTTCCGTTCCTGTTTCGAGACGACCGTGAGGGTGTTATAGTCCCTCGGACTGCAATGCTGAGATCGAGATGGCATTGGGCGTGCCGCACGGCGGTAGTGTTCCTTGCGCTGCTGCGGAGGTTAACGGCAGAGTTTCCTTTCATGCGCCACCGGGAAAAAAGTTAGGTACGTACGTTTCAATTCCCGACTCCTCCGGACGAGGGAATGGAAATAAATAGGAGGAGCATGTCCGCCCGTGTCGCAGAGGAGGTGTAGGAACTACCTCGATTCCTTCCTCGTGAGGCGACGAAATCATTATAGTGCGAGAAGAAGTCACACAGGTGTGTGTCCGTTAAGGGCCAAGATGTTTCCCCTCTCCCACTTCCTCCATCCCCATCCAAGGGGTTAATGTTCTTAAGAAGAAATTAAGGAGAGAAAAAGAAATCTGTTCCTCCGTTGGCTCGGCTTCCTGTTCTTTCCCGGAGCTGGAAACTTTATTATTTGGTCCCTTTATTGCCTTGAAAGCCTCCGGAGTACCATATTACAGTCGCTCGGTTTAATCCCGATCTCGGTATCATCCGTGGCATTTCCCGTGAGCAAAATGAGCAAGGAAGAAGATGCGATAAGAGACCACGCCTTTGCGCAGAAGTGCGTGCTCATTTCCTGGCTGCTTGTATAGCTCTCCTAATGCATTCAATATCAGTTGTTTGATTATTAGAGATAACCTCTCATCCGTATCTGATTTGCAAAACTATTGGTTAAATGGTAGCATGGTTTAATAAGTACTTTTTTGAGCAACTAACAATTATAGAACATGCATTCTTACCACAAATGTATTGCACATTGCAACATTTACATCTGACAAGTGGTGGATCTAGATAATCTACAATGGGGAAGGGTGCATTACCATTATTGAGAAAAAATAATTCTGCAACCATTATTTACGACAGAAAAAATACAAAAATTATAGTAAATTTGAAAATAAATGAACTAGTTTAAAGAATGAAATATTCCAGTATTTTATATTGCCGTTCATTGTATTTTGGGGTAGTAGTAGTAGTATTTAGGGTAGGCGACTAACAGCTGAGGTCATTTGCTCCATAGGGGATGGGCAGGAAAGGATGAAGGGTGGAGAGAAACCCGGCGTCGTAATTAGCCTACTCTTTACGAAAGGTGCCAAGGGGTCCGCAGCTTAACGTCCCATCCGACGGACGGCGTACTCACTCAAAGTGCCCTCCACAAAGCACCTCAAGTAAGGATCGAGATGCCTCTGAAAAATATTCAACACCTCCGGGATTTGAACCCTGGCCCTCTGGGTGGGAAGCCAGTATGATAGCCCCCGCACCATCTCGATCCCCGGTTTCACCGATATTGAGGTCTTTTATTTTCACTTCCCAGCTATCTTTAAGAATTTATGGCCTTTGAGTGTAATGCATTTGAGATTTTTTATCACGCATCGTCTATAATCGACTGTATCATATATTTATCGTCAGGATATCACCGAATTATGCGCCGGCACATTCTCATGCGGGGATCAAGATGGTGTGGTGGCTATTATCCTGGCTTCCCACCCAGACGGCCCGGGTTCAAATCCCTGCGGTGTTGAATATTTTTCAGTGGTATCTCGATCCCTACTTGAGGTGCTTTGTGGAGGGATCTTTGAGTGAGCACGTCGTCCGTCGGATGGAACGTTAAGCTACTGACCCCTTGGCGCTTTTCGTAAAGAGTAGGCTAATGCCTACGCCGGGTTTCTCTCCACCCTTCATCCTTTCCTGTCCATCCCCTATGGCGTAAATGACCTCAGCTGTCGGTCGTCCTCCCTAAGTTCTGACACTACTACTATATTTAGAGACGTTGTATTCACAGGTCGTGATGTGTTAGAAATAAAGGAACTAAAATATTATCTGGATGTTTGGAAGAAAGTTAACATTAACTCTACAAATCGCCTTCCAGTTAAATTCGATGCTAGAATTTTTTCATTTGTGTCACAATTTGACTTAACCAAAACGTATTCATCTAGGAGCTAAATTTTTACAATTAATCTTCATACTTTCAATGGAGGCCTGTGGAAGATCTTCAATAAAATTACCAAATAAAAATAATTACCATTTCATCATTATCATACATAGATATTGTATAGTTTATATTATTATTATTATTATTTTTATTATTAGTATTATGAAACTTTAAAATCTTTTGTAGAATTTTTGACAAAACAGACAAGGTATTTTCCCTGCATATTTTTTAATTGAGAAATTAGGTCCTTTTGATCAGGATCCTAATTTTTTCCACCGTATTCAAAGTGAAGTCTAACAAGCGATAATACACCCGTGCTAATTCTTCATTCAACCCTTTCCTCTAACATTCTAGTTCTCAAGTTTTCTTTGGAATGCGACCTCCTTTGAACGTCTCGTCGTCGTCTTTAGTTATGCATACAGCAAGAACTTTCGCATGAGCTTATCGTAAATAACTTCAAACCGTACTTCAAAATTTCGCTTGATATTTCATATAAATCTCTCAGCCCTTCAAATATTCACTTTTGTTCGATACATATTTTCCCTGATTAAAACTCCCTGTATGACGTATTCACGTTCTAATTCGCTGTATTCGTTTTTACACACTGCGCCACCAAAAATCCTCAAATCTCTCCTTCCAACGGTCTCTGGCTTCGCAATTCATCCGAAGACAATCTCACCGCTCTCATTTTTAATTCATTCCTTCCTTTGTTCTCCTCTTGCTTCGCCCTTTTATAACCAGCTCCGAAAAGGCTTTCTCATTTTCTTCAAATCAACGAAAATAAATATCTGAACAAATTGTCTTCTACCACTCGCATTTGGGATGTTGTTATTTCCATTCACGTAATATGTGTACTTGTTATTTTTCCATCAGTAATGCAGACTTTAAGCATTTTAATTTGCTATGTAATGTTTTAAGACTGTGGTAGAGGGAACAACGCTAGACGGAAAGGGGAGAAAAGAATAGGCATGTTAGACGGAGTGAAGGGATGTAGAAAGTATGAGGATCAGAAAAAGGGTTTATTACCGTATAGTTTCGAGTGTCAATTAGCCACAATTAATAAGTATTATAGGTTATGTCCTTCTTTTACATGTCATTCTCATGATCTTCATGTTTTTCACCGTGCCTTTTCTCAGGGTTGATTATTAAAGCATGCACGCCAATTTGCTTTTCACTTTCCTAAAACCTGACGAGTGTTTTGTGTCCACGCTCGCATTCTTGTAAATTTTTGTCTCCGGTGAGGTGAGGATTGTATTCCCCCTACTCAGCTTCCTCTTCCCATTTTCCCTCAGACAAGAGAAGGAAATTACAGTCATATCACTCCCGCGGCTGCCTCATTTTCCCCTGAATCAACCTCCACGTCAACGTTTTTACGTTCTAATTCACTGGATTCACTTTCACACTGCGCCAAAATTCTCCTCCCAACGATCTCTGGTTTCGAGTTTATCGCAGTCCGCTATTCTTCTTAATTGCATTCATTCCATTATTCTCTCCTTCATTTGTCCAATTATTTCACCAATTTCCCAGAAAGGATTCTCGTTTCCTTTCTAAGTCATTGAAAAGGAAAAAATTAAATAAAGATTATTTTCCAGCTGAGGCCACTAAAGTATGCTTGCGTCATTTTCTCTCGCTACACGTGTACAATTATAATTTTTCTTTGTGTACATAATTTTTGTTCGAAGCATTGGGTATCAATAAAATTATTACCATGAGGTTATTGTATTCTGCAAAATCTGTGGCCCGCACACAATTTTCCTTCGTTGATTTATTCACACCTCGTCTCACGGTTGAGTCAGCATATTACAAGCATGGCAATCTGATGCATCAAAAATTGTATGGTTTTCAATATTTGAAAATAAAGAATTGGTTTTAAACGACTTCGTTCTTCTACTTTTGGGGCA
This sequence comes from Hetaerina americana, assembly GCF_022747635.1. NCBI lineage: Eukaryota > Metazoa > Arthropoda > Insecta > Odonata > Calopterygidae > Hetaerina > Hetaerina americana. The sequence goes on along the minus strand of NW_027287427.1, from coordinate 51,377,914 downwards.
GACGTTATATATCTTTCTTAAGCATTTGCCCGAATAGGACACTTCGCTCTCTCTTCCATTGATTTTTCAAACGAGTCTTAGCGTAAAACCGCGAACTATGAAGGTTTATCGTTAATCGTCACAATTTAAATATTTTTCCATCAACTATTCGACTTTCATATTGATATTTATTAATTAAGGTACATTGATAAATTTAATATTAGAGTGCCTGTCAAATTAGTTGCTTTGTGGTCCCAGGATATAGCGCCACTGCTTCTTCAAAGAATGCCGCCGAACTGGGGAACCCCTAAACCTTTACACTATAAGTTACAATAAAAAAATTGGAGCACCACATCCACTATGCCTCTCATGCTTATTTTTTCCCCGCCTACCTATATTTTCCTCTCTATTAACGTCTTACATATTTTATAGTCAATTTAAATACTTCTTGGGTACATTTCCTGTTTTTTTGGAACCTTAAATCTCCCTTACCGTTCCCAGCACCTCTTTCACTTTAATTTTGCTTTATTTACGGTCATTTCTGTTCCTCATTCTCCTGCACACCCACCCCTAAAACTTTTCCAAACCACGCAACTCTCTATTTTCAACTATAAAACTAATAGTTATATCCACTTCCATGTACCGTAGCCACCTCAATATTTCTTTTACATCTTAGGTCGAATTGGAAAATGAATTTGGAGCAGCTCTTGGTGTTAAGTAGTTGACTTTTCATTCAGCCAATTGTGCTGCCAATAAAGGGATATCTCGAACGAGGATATGTCTATTAATAATTTTTTCCTTCGCAACAGGACCCGTGGTCAACTGCACCGAGAGCGACTTCATCTGCAAGAACGGGCAATGCATCCAGAACGAGTGGCAGTGCGACGGGGACATTGACTGCCAAGACGCCTCCGACGAAACGAACTGTACAATTATGTGAGTCCATGCTAAGATGCAACATTCCCGTTGCCTTTCCTCTCCACTGTTTAGGACACCAAATTGCCTTCTTTGGGTCTTATAGGGAAAAACTATTGGTTTTACAACAGGAGTTGTATATATTTATATATACAACTCCTGTACAACAATAGTATATTATAAGTTCTATCTACAGTTAAATATTAGTAGAAGATTATTTGAAGACAGTAATACAATATATGTGTGTATATATATATATATATATATATATATATATATATATATATATATATATATATATATATATATATATATGTGTGTGTGTGTGTGTGTGTGTGTGTGTGTATATATACATATATATATATATATACACACACACACATATATATATATATATACATACAGACACACACACACAATTAAACACGAATACACACACACATTTAAACACGAAAATCCGCAAACGGCGGAAACTTAATCAAATATGGATAAGGATATATTAAAGGGAAAGTAACATACATTCAGGGCAAAAAAGGCTAATGGAGAAGGTTTAAATTTCTTGCAGAAAAAGTTTTTGATAGCGTAATTGGTAGAACATTGGTGGGGCAAGTCCACGGTCCGCATCGTTTCACTGTCCCCATTAGATGTTTTTTTGCAATTATATGTGCTTTTGTGTTTTAATCCCTTTTCTCTATGACTATATATATCTTTATTTATTTAGCTAATAATAGAAGAAAACGAGATATGAAACACCGGAAAACACAATCAAGGGGCAAATTTTCAACAGTAAGCTGCCATCAAAACTGAAAAATGAGGCCTTTTCATTGCTCTATTTAAGGAGTAAAATATTAAATTAGGGGTAAACTATTTCCGGCCTTTCAAAATTTTGAATTTTTACGATATACAAATATGTATTTTCATACAAATTACCCATTTAAGCTTTGGTTTCTGATAAACAGGGTAGGGTTGGGTACGTTTTGCGTACGGATAAGGGAACACGGTTGTATTTTAACTTATTACTGCGCACGATGAAAATCATGTTTACTCTGCTCTCATGAGACCGTCCGGACATTTTCTCATGCTTTTATCACGGAAAAAATGCTTTAGATTCCGGTATTCCAAAACGTTTTGAAGAATTATTTCTAGAAATACTAGGGCAATTCGTAGGATTTAAAATGACTTTCTAATTTTTTAATAATTCAGATAATTTAGAATATTTTTGTAAATCCCCTTTTGGTGGGAAAAATTCAGGAGTCTTTTTTGAGTACTACGTTTTCTTTGGACCCAGAGAAACCTTTTGTAAAACTCTTACTTGAATAAATTCCACAAAACTACGGGAGTTGCCGCGCCGGTAATTTTTTACGGAGTCATCTGCTAAATGTGAATTACAATGCAATAATTTTAAGGTTCAAAATTATTTGCCTTAACCGGGATTCGAACCCGGATCCCTCGATTTCCGGCCTAGTGTTTTCGCCGATTAAGCTACCGAAGCGTCCTCTCACACTCCGAAATTTTGGGGGCTGCAAACGACCAAAATGTGACCAAAAACCTTACAAACAATAGTAGCTTAACTGGCTAAAGCGCTTGGACGGAAATTGAGGGAAACGAGTTCGAATACCGGTCAAGGCGAATTATTTTTACACCATGATATTCTTGCATTGTCTTACTTGGACGTTAAAAAGTTTTTTCTCTATTACGTCGTAATGGTTCAGGCCGAAACTGTATACGATATCGTCGTGATAGTAGACTTAAACTCAAAAGCTGCGTTTAATGGATTGGGCAATTTATATACAGCATCTACTACTCTATTATTCCAAAAATGATTCCGTGTAATGAAACGAGTTGAAGTAAATTATCCCTTACGTGGCATACAAACTTATAATGTGCTTATGATATCTCTTTTACTTAAATTTTTATTTAATTAGGAATGCCTTCCCCATTCTCACTTGTTTAGGGAAATTTGGGAACCTCCGAAACTAGAACCCAAGAGGATAAGCAAAAGAACATTGCTAGAGATAAACACTTTTTCAAAGTCCATATAGGATCAAATCAAGCTGTTTTGATGAAACTGATCAAACCTGTTTTTATTAATTCAACTCGAAAATTTTTCCAAAGATATCCTCAAAGAAATTTAGTGGAAGTCGAAGGACTGAGAATTACTCCAATAAATATTTTCTCTGAGCCAGGTTTTTAAGGATACTCTTACGCATTACTCTATGATTTTTACAGAAATAAAAAAAAATGCGTTAAAGTGTGTGGAACCGCAATGCATGTGGGAAGCATCCGTCTCATCTCCACCATCTTCCCCTCCTCACCTGGCCGGAAGGTAATAATATCTCAGAGGTGGAGGAAATTACTCGCAAGTTATAATGAAACCAGCGCCGAAAGTTGCCGAAAGCCCAGAAATACCTGCCTTTATTTGTGCGATGCCACAAAGGCGTGTGGCGAGAGTGCTACCAATCCGTACTGAAGACGAAAAAAAAGAATTCTATAGGTGGATGATATTAGCGGTGTTTGAGGCAGTGATGGGGATTGTAAATCGTGGCAACTGGATTAAATAATAGGGTTATCTATAATTATCTCTTACTTACTCATTAAACCTAGGGCTGTTGAATGCGCCGCAGATACGTTATTTTAGGATGAGAGCCCGAACGACTTACACGGAGCCAGCTGCAAATGCCTTCCGGTGAGTTAACAGATAGAATATTGGGATCATTGTGCCTAAAACCAAATGAATCCCCCTTGATAAGAATAAAAAGAAAGATTGCATTATGATGAGCTGAACCAGTGGATGATTTTGCGCAACTCGACTGAAAATTTGTCAAAGATAAGCGACGCGATTAAAATGCGTTCCGATTCTGGAAGAAAGTTGTCGTTTAAGTTCAGAATATTGAAAAGTCAATCTTCGCCAAAGCAGCACGAATGGTAACGCCATGATAATACTCTTCCTCACCATATTTTATGTCAATGAAGGTATGCCGCGGTAAAAATACACATCGTCTGAATGTGATGAAAGTTGAATGCTCTTGAAACGTTTCTGCTAAAAAGTAGTTAAAGATAGATTAGACGGAATCTTGATTTCTTTTTCATCGGCAATGGGCTACCGTAAAAGATGGCTACTTAGCTGGTTTTGTCGTGTTGAGAGACTGAATGGGGGCTCAGCTGGTTCGTAGCAGCCCTGACATGCCATCATCCTTCCTGCCCATCTCTCTATTCCTTCACAGTTTCTTGCGCTGATGCCTTCCACCATCTGTTTCCCATTATCCATCATGGATCATGCCCTGATTTTCTTCCCCGCTTATGATTCCTACAGGTCAGGCGTATATGGTTCCTCGGGATGCGTCCGATTATTTTCTCCCTTGCACTTTTTGTAAGTTTATTTCCTAGGTTTCTCCTTCTTCGAACCAACTCCACCAAGTATTTTTTTCATTCATACTATATTCCTCAGACTTAGGACTCTTTAATTTAATCACAATGTGTTTAATTTGCCTTGTAGATATTCCCAATGGATATCTTAGGCACCATACATTGCTGAGAGATTGTGAATGAATCATTGGATAAACGCGCCTACCCATGGTTCCCCTTGTCGAGGGAAGGAAGGAAAGGTGTAATTGAGATGCGTAACCGCTTCTGCGTTGGCCGGGTTGCCGGAGGGTTGGGTGAGGGGCTGAGAAGTGGGGTTAGGGAGGGAGGGGAAGAGAAAATTCGCTGGAATGGACTTAGCCTTCCCTTCGAGCTATTCCTTTAACGCGATTACAGTCTACGTGATGACTTTCGTTCGCCGAGTGAAATCTCCTTTTCGACGAGCTCCTGTGAAATCGAGCGAAACTCCGACTTACGCGCACGAAAATGTTTAGTGCTAATTGAGTGTCGTCCATCGTGATGCGTAGGCAGTAGTCGGGATTGCTTCGTTCGGCTGAGATTACTGTCGGAAATGTCCTTTCGTCCCCGGTGCCGATTTAGTTGGGCTCCCTCTCCGAGAGTTACTCATCTCCTATGCTGGCTTGAGCTGTTCTTTCTTTTCTCCCGAAAGGCTGATCGTGGAAAGGTTATGAGGTCCTAAATAAAGTCAAAAGCATCATGCATGACTTCGTGTGCATTTTATAAGAAATATTCAAAAGAAAGAAACTTTCTACTTCTTACACTGGGTCTAGGAAGTAAATGTCACGAGAGGTTCGGATTCGCTGCAGCATACAAAAATGCTGCATTGTAGAGTAGCACCGCTGTGGCATGTACCCTCAATAAAGATGTGAAAAATACCAAGATTTTTGTGAATTTTGGACTCATTTGTAAAGCCAGAGAGACACTTTTAGATGAGCTTTTGGATTACTTGAGACCATGTATACACAAAACCATATAAACATAATCGAGACATTTGCTCGTATTTTTTCTAATACCTTAAACTCAGTTGCTACGAATAGGAATTATTTGGTTGAAATAAAATTTAAATCCCAGTTAAAAATGTATGCCCATTTATAATAAAGCGAGGATTAATGCATGTGCTATCAGAGAAATGTGATTTTTTTCTTTATAAGATCATCAAAGGTGAATTTATACTTACGAGCTTGGATAAAATTTTACGGAGTCTTTATATTACCATTCACCTGAAAAAAAACATAAATTTACGTATTTGGGAGAGTTGTAAGATTCAACATCTCTCATGCCTAAACAGACTCCTACTTTCATGCACATTGGTGGATTGAATAGATGCGGAGGGTTGTGCAATGGATTTTCATGCGGTGGACCCAGGTTTGATTACCGGTTGTGGCAGAATCATATGGAGGTATCTCGATCTACTTTGGAAAGGATGTTAAAATGTAGACCGCATGACCTATTTCGCTCAGTGTGGGCTGATACCGACGCTGGGTTGCTATCCACCCACTCTTTCTCCGCTCCCTGAAAATCCTTCTGCCAAATTACCCACCCATCTACGGGTGGGTAATTTGATTCAATTCTGTGCGATTGTCACATAATTTAGAGATAAGTAATTAATTCTTATTACTTTTCTACACTTTTTATTTCAATGCTAAGGGTTACGAGAGTAGAACAAGATACAATGACCAAATGTATTGTTCCTTGATGATATTAGTCTACTATCGTAATCGATATATCCTAAAAAATCGTGGGCAGTAACTAAGAATTGGTTATTTGTTTCTATTAATATATCTAATTGGGGATATTATCTAGGATTTGCATAGGCAGGATATTAGTATATTATTATCGTCATTAAATAGTATTACTGTGTACCCTCAGCGTAATCCTTAAAATAAACTTAAAATGCATGGGACGAAATGACTGTGTCTACTGTTGCCATTCGAGTTGAACACGTTCATAGCAACCAAATTCATGTTATCCCCGAGCGTGCTCTGAAGTACGTCGTTCTTGAGGGGCGGAAGTCATCCTAAAGGATTTATGAGATTTCTGGGGGTGCGTACTTTTTGAGGACAGCGGGAGGGAATCAGATAGTCCTGGGGGCGGAAAGTCCTCTTTGGAACACGTCCAAGATCGGACCCAACGATTCGATTGTGCAGCCGTGGATACCTTCCCTTTCCCTATCCCATGTTTCCATCTTTGATTCGCCTCAATTGGATGTGAGGAAGAGGAGTTTCGTTCTCCGTCCGTACTACTTCCTCTCATTCCTCCTCAGCACGCCGCATGACCCGCCCCCTCCCCTCTCTAGGTCCAGAGAAATCCCGTGTGAAAGCCCTACTGACTGCATGGTGGAGACCGGGATCAAAAGATCCGTCCCTACCGTCAAAAACGTACCGCAAAGATGGGGCGACGGACGAATGCGTCCCGATGCGTTGGGAAGGGCGGGGGTGGTCGGGGTGGAAAGGGTAGAAAGGGTGGCCGTGGGGCACAAAATCTGGAGAATCCAGGGGTTTTACCTGCTTTACCCTGTTGTTTCGGGCGTTCAATGGCTAGGAATCGCATTAAGCTTGTTGAATACATCTGGGATCCGTCGATTCTGGAATCTCCGGGAGGAAAAGTGGTGGGTGCGGAACAGGAATTTGCTGGAGCTTGTAGTCAAAGTTGACAAAAAATTCGATGCACATTTGTATCAGGACATATCGAAAGTTATGTACCGAAGAAATTTGAAATCGTCTGTTATACAAGGCCAGGAGTTCAGAGTGCAAAAATTGTCGTCGGAAATTGCGATGGTATTTTGTAATGGAAAGAACTGTAATTTGAAATTTGAAAAGAGATGATTTGACGTAAATTAGATGTCACAATAGAATGTTGGAGATAAAAAATAAATATATAATAATTATTGGAGAGGCCGTACAGGTTGTAGAATGGTAGATATCACGATTTTGTGGTTGCTAACGTACTTGGTTCCCACCAAAAGGGCCTGGATTTGAATCCCAGTTGCGGCAGATATTCTTCAGTGGTTATCCGATCCCTACTTGAAGTGCTTTGTGGAAATCACTTTGAGTGAGTACACCATCCGTCGAATGGGACGTTTAACTGTCGACCCCTTGGCTTCTTTCGTTAAGAGTAAGCTAATGCCGACGCCGGGTTTCTCTCCAACCTTCATCCTTTCCTGCCCATGCCTAATGGCGCAAATTACATCAGCAGTCCGTCGTCTTCCCCAAAATCCAATGATATTTTAAAAGAAATGCATTATTTTTGCACTGAAATTGCAATCAATTCTCATCACTGTAGAACAGAGGTACAGTGTGAGGATGTCCCCTTTGATTATGAATGCAAAACTTACTATATAGCATGTATTTTCTATATTTATAGTTTAATCCCACTTTAAAAATAGTGCAGTTAAATTAACCTCAATCGTGGCCACATTTAATATTATTTTCCAGCATCTTTCCACTTTCACGCATTAGTTACGACTTACGATAATGGCGAAGAACAATTTACATTTGAAATGTTTATATATGAACTAATTTTATGCTATGAAGTCGAGAAGGAAAATTTGGTGGTAATTTATTATATAAGTTTCGAGAAATTCTGCGATGTGACGGGGCCTATAATGAAGGCACTCGTGCCGATGAATCTCAAGAAATGTCGGATTGATTCTCCTCATCGCCGGTAGCCAACACTCCCTCGGACGCTTCATCATCCCCCATCGGTTGCTTGTTTTGGAGTACTCAACTAATCACGGCCTTTTTTAGTCCGCGAAACGTGAGGATGCGAGGATCGAGGGCGCCCGGTTACGCCGGGGGCGTGTATTTTTCCCTTCCCGTAAAACGTCCGTGTGCTGTGCCGGGGGAACTGGGGCGGGGGTGGGCCTCGTTTCAGTTACATTCTCCGGGAGCGTTCGGTGAGACGTCCAGTGCTAATTGCGCTCGCCAACTCCGGGGGTGACGTCCCTGGTTACACTCAAACTGTCCCGTTTACTCTCTCAATTATTTATCTTTTTCCCGGAAGTTCCAGACTCGTTTTATCGGATGCTCGTTCGACGCGAGTGACTTATTCCGCGCGAAGTCACTGTGTTCATGGATTTTACAGGCTGGCGGACGTTTTTAAAAACTAATTTTCACCATTATAAAACGTAATTTTATTGAGGTGATCGCGGGAAACGCATCTCCGAATACTTGACAACGTTTGAAAAATATTTTCTCACTTTGACGCCACATTCGAAAATCCCAGAGGTCAAGATAAAATAAAATTCAATGGTGAGGGTGAAAGAAAGAGAAAAAACACTTTGCACTTCCACACACTTTTTAATACAACACGACCATGTTTTCGATGCTGCGCATCACCACCTGATTGAGAAGTGTTTTTTCTCTTTCTTTCACCCTCACCATGAAATAATTCCACAAAGTTAAGCCTAAAACTGTTATCTTCATAAAACTCAATGTTTACTACGGGATTATGTTTCAGCGAAATTATTTTCTTTAATTTTTTGAAATTACACTATATACTTCTTTAAAACCATGCTGCATTTTCTCCTCTTTTATATCCCAAGTCAAGCTAAGGCTTTTTTTTAAATCAATCGATCAATAGAGAATTGTAATTCGTTATTACCTTTCGAAAAATGTAGGGATTCTTACATTCTCACACTTGGCCCTTCGATTGATGCAAAGGCAAAAATGAAATTTATTTAGGAGAAATTAGGACTTTGATGGAATTTGGTCCAAGAAGACGGGAGTGATTTTAGTTTATGAGATTCTAGAAGAACGAAAAAAATCAGTTTGACAGAGAGAAAAGCAATTAGGGGAAGTTTGGCAGGTGAAGAAAGGAATTAATCACCTAGGGAAAATTCGAAAAAGGCAGAAAAAGGTAGTGGAGGTGACATAATGGATGAGTTGAAGAGGAAAGGATAAATTTTGTCCATACAGGGGAAATGAATGAGTAGATTGGCTTCTTGGACGGTATGACGACTGGTTGATAGAATGGATAGCTGAAGGAGAAATTTATTTAAGACAAATAGGATATGCTGGGGTATCCTCAAGCGATATTTATTGCAGGGCATCGTCCATATCTACCTTTAATGGGTATTTTTTCGTATGGTGACGGATGCTCGTGGATTAGTTGATTATCTTATATATGCATAGAATAAAGCAAGCAAAACGCCATGAAGTGTACCGTGGCCTCTCATACTCAGATAAAACGTAAGCCCGATAAAGAAAGCTTCAAATAAAATTACTTTAAATATATTCCATTTTTTGGCATTGAGCAAATTATTTCAGTACCATTTTATGCCATCTAGTTAGATCATTTTTTCATAAGGTGGGCAAGCGAGATAAGGAGAAGTAAGAGAATAAGATATTTTGGACGCCATGAAGGGTGGTAAAAATTCTGAGTAAGGCAAGGAGGAAATAATTTGAAGGAAGTAAAGAGTTTAGATGGAAAGTTTGGGCTCGGAAATGCACCAAGGCTTGCAATGGTAGACAGAAGCATTTTCAGACCTCAGTCTGATAGCATACTATAGACCCCATTATCACAAGTGCCCCGTGCGAATGGAGGTGCTCACTCAGATTACGCAGCCTTTTTCGAAATCCAATGTTGGCCATGGGAATATCACTGTGCGGGATCGTGGGAAATAACTAAATCTTTTCCCGGTGGGTTAGAAGGCATCGGTCCCATATTTCGTCCCGTCCCGTCGGGCTCCTAAAAGCAGTAAACGTCCCCGCTTCATCCCTCCCCCTCCCACCTTGGGCGTCATCCGAGGACAAAGAAAGTCGACCGTCGCCCGGCAGGGTACCTACTCCCTTCCCCCAGTCGCCTTACCCATTTACCCACATTCCATGCATCCCCCTCTCCCGCCCTCCCCCTTCCTGCATTTACCTTCCACTCCCTGAAAGCTCGAATAATCCCTTCGTCGTGTAATTGAACCAATGAATACGTGGGCATCCTCAGGCGTGATTTATTCCCCTGACCTACATATACATCCGGAGGGCCGGGCAGATGGGGGTGGTGGGATTTCTAGGGTTCGGAAGGGAGGAAAGCGATCGAGAAAGAAAGATAAGAGGAGGGTTGGTAGGGGGTGGAGAGTTGTGAAGGAGAGGGAGAAAATTAGTACCTTTACGTGAGAATCCAGGACGCCATTGTCCTCTACAGGCGGTGAGTCCGGTCGCGTTTTCCGCAAGGGAGATTGCCGTGGAAAGGATAGCTGCACGGGATTCTTTTCCCCTCCTCCTGAACAGAAACGGGGATAAAATATAATCCCATCCGCCACCAGCATCTAAAGGCTGTGTAAACACTGAGTTTTTTTCTTTAGGTCGGATTGGGGTAAAAATGTATCTACTATACCAATAAAGTTTTTAGCTCCCTGGATTTTTCGACCTATGAACTTGGCTTCGTCCAAGATTTAACTCGACCAGGAGATTTTTATGAAAATAGAAATGGCGTTACAAATTTGATTGCAGTTCTGAACGCGGCACCCGTGAATGGTTTTGGTTTTTCGAGTGGTGACGACATCATGCAGATGTTTACGTTACCTATATGGGAATAGTTGGATAAAATATTTTCTTAAATATTGATGGGATAAGTCGGTGTGGAAAAAATTTTTGGCGCATATCCAGTCGGGTTAGTTCGTGTGCATGTTAGGTAAATATTTTCTTGGAATTTTGCTCACGTCGTACTCGGTAAATTTGAGTTTTAACGGCGACAATTTTCTTTGTTTTTTTTCCTCCCGGGTATGTGCGTTTACCGGCCATACTAATTAATAATATATTCAGTCAATATTGCTGTTACGAGACCTTTCACTTATATGAGTTGAGTATTTTGACGAGAGATAGTCTTATCATCATGATCAGATTTTATGGGGTAGTTAAATGACTACGCACTCCGAAAAAACGGTAGCGTGCAAATTTGAAAGCCTAATTCATAGCTTTACAGAATAGTAAACACAATTCATTATGTTATCTGTATTCTTCAATTTATTCACTTCGAAGATAAATCGTTTTATATGGCAAGCCATGTCGTATTAATTTTATAACAGCATTAAATCTCAGGGTATGTACTGTAATTTGTTCTGGAATGTCCAATCTTAGTCAATGAATGAGGCATTACTTGTCACCTAAAAATCACAATATTCCAAAAGGTGGTTTGTAGCAATTGGTTGGCTAAAATACCGAATTAGTTTTCTTATGTGATCATAAAAAGATAGCGAAATATTTTCACCCTTCTTAAACTTTAAAAAGAAGATAAAATTCTCCATTTTCTCCTGTCCAAAATTCCAGTGACGTAGTTATCTACGCCAGTCACTGCGTTTAAAAGTTTTACTTGAGTTAATCTGGTCGATGTTTTAGAATCATTACTGTAGTACCGTACATTTAATGGATAAATAAGGATGGGTTATATATTTTATTGCATCATAGCGAATTTCAGCATTATTTTGCGTATGAGCCATCCACTTGATGTTGGCCAAAATATTATTTGTAGAATATTCGTTTGATTTATATCCACCCTGCCAAAGCAGTCAACCCTAAAGTTGGTTTTGATTGGTGAGAATAAACTTTATTTAATACTGAGCCCAAAAAATTGCGTGCAAATCCTGCACGTTTAGAAAAAGGGGAACCAGTTCCTTTCCCAGTGTCAACTCGTGACCCGAATTCCTAAAAATCAGAAAATTATGCAGCTTGGATTTTTAGGTGGTGTTTCCCAAAGGTAATGCCTGAACTAGAGGCCCTCATGTTAGTCTCTGAATGCTCTAGCCACTCAATAAGTGCGGCATATATTTTATATTCATTATAAACTTTATTGAACATTTTATAAAAATTAATTCTCAGCCATGATGCGTGTCAAGCGCAATGCTCATTTGTAAAGTTAAATATGTGACCTCACTCGAGCAATATGCGCGTAGTAATAATAGCTCAAGACCTATATGAAGACCTACACCCTAGTAAAATCTCATTCTTGCAGGTTTTATTGCTAGCAATAACTCCCAATGACGATTATTAGAGGGTTTTATTTAGTCTTCCCAGGGATGATATCCTTTCTGAGGCCTTTCCTTATTTGTTCTTTGCTCATCACTCTATTCCGGAGACCCACCTTTGCCTCGCCCTCCGAGAGAGGTACCCGTTCCTCGCTCAAATTAATGGAATTCTTCCAATATTAGAAATAGAGTAAGCAGCGCAGCGTTTCCACTTTCGTGATTTAATATGTGATCATAGTTTTCTTGAACAGGAAATAACTTCAAGGAAGTGTTCAAAATCCTACTAATTCATTATTGAGTGAGGCAATATCTTCAAGTAAAAGTAAAGATGATATTTTCTCTTCGCCTGTCTTATTTTTTCTTGTATATCCTCATCACATGAAATTTACATTAGGTTTTCTCTTTAGGTATCTAGTAGTGGTTGAAACATAGTCTCTAGTCAAAATTTCAAAATCAACACGAATCTCACTCTATAAATCTTCAACTTGGTAAGTAGCGTACTCATGTAAAAGTAGATATTGTGGTTTTCGTTAGATGATCATCAATTCTTGAAATCGATAACCTTGAGGCTGAAATTTATAACACTAATAGAAAGCCATTTTTGATGATGATTATACCTTTATGTAAAATTAGTTTGAGTTCCTAATTCATATTATTAGTGGTTTTAGGGGTAAATCTGTCGATTCGATTTATATTATTAAACCGTAAAGAGAGGACATGGTTTTCAACGTTCAAAGTCATCTTCAAGTGACCTTCAAACGAAAAATATGGAGAAAGTAGGCGAACTCCCTTTTTTACCTTCATCTGAGGATTAATTGCATACATGTTCAGAGAAAATTAAAAGAAACATTAATTGAATACATGTAAAGAAATTTCCCTCACGCACGTGTATCTTGAGATGATATATTATTACAAAGATATGTTGGTTTCTTAATATAGTATACAGAAAGACGCAGTGTTATCAATGATGCTTTTTCAACGACGTACAAATTTTCTCGTATTTTCTACTCTTAAAAATGACTCTTGAAGAGGAATCAAAAACTAAAGTTTGATATCAATGATCCCTATTGGATTTAGAACTCCATTAATGTGTACAAAGTGCTGTCTCTCACGCTTCCTTGACACCAAATCGTCAACAATTGACAAAAAAAATAGTGGCATCATTTCTGGATTTAAAAAAAACTTTCCTTGGGCCTCGATCGAGTTTCACAATGAACACCCTCGGGGACAAGCATTGGAAACACTGGCACGCATTTGATTTTTCCCCATCCCATCTTTCTCTCTCTCTCTTCCTCCCTCCCCCATCATTCTCTCTTTCGCTCTCTCTTACGTGTGAAACCAGTCGCCAAACGAGCCGCCATTCCACCAAGCTCCGCCTTGTCTGGATATTTCACCCACGTGTAAATTCCCGACGGTCGCCGATCCACCCACCTCCAGGACGAGATTAACGCAGGCGCGTATTACACCTTCTCCCTTGTCCCTTCGTCTTATTTCTTTTTCCACCAGCTAATTGTTTTTTGCCTCTCTCTCCAGGAATGGCATTTCCGTTTCAAGCGCTAATCAAATAGCTGGGTACTTCTCTTCCTCAGCGGGAAGGTAGGTGACGAAATGTCAGAGGGAGACACTAATAAAGGTTTTCCATTTCGACGCCTGAGCTGCAGTCCTCACCACACCCGAGGGTGGGAGGGCGCTCTTTCGGATCGGTGTGCAAGCGTGTCGGAATGTCGACGTTTCGACCCGTCTGTTACCTCAAGTTCCGATCGCGAAATTGCGAAGGACGTGAGATAAAGAGGAAAGATGGAGAGAAGAATTTGAAAGCCGAGTAGTGTCTCTTTTGATCTCTTCTTCCACCTATTATATTTACAATTGAATTTCCTGTGTGTGTGTGTATGTATATATATATATATATATATATATATATATATATATATATATATAATATATGGTAAATTGTTCGAGCTTTCGGCCTCTCTTGAATTGATGTTCGAGAGTCTCTCTTAAATAAAGCCTCTGAGAGGGCCGAAAGCTCGAACAATTTACCGTGTGAGTGTCCTTTTAAATGTTGCTATTCTATTCTATTTGTGTTATATTGTGTCAGCCCATTATATATATATATATATATATATATATACATATATATATATATATACACATATATATATATAAACATATGTATATATATATATATATGTATGTATACACGAGTACACATGCAAATAATCTTTGATTTCATAATACGTTGTAGTTTTTCCGTTGATTCTAGATGGTGAAAGGTCAGGACAAAATATTTATTTTATGTTTAGGAATTTTTATATTTTTACATTTCAAGTCAGCTTAGCCATTCCCAGGAGTTACAGATGTGGAAATTGTTTTACATACATTATAACGTTACTTGTGATTTTAATATTTGAAAATGAATCGTCATAAATTTGATAAACGGTTTTACGGTTGTTTCAGAGCGTTAACAGTCGCTCAGCTCATTAGTGCAGCAGTGATAATACGCAGGGTGATACATTGGTGCGGAAATCTTTTAAAAAGAATATACCACTCGCAATCGTATATACAATTTTGAATAGGTACTGAAAATATTTAGTATATATATTCATAATTTAAAAAAAGTTGCTTTCTCTATATATTGATACTTCCACTATCCGGGTGTAGCTATGGTCATTCAGATACACTAATTTGTATTTAATAGAGGGAATTAAGATGGGTGGAATATTTAGATAGGGGATGGAACTGGAATGGAAATAATTAATATATCTTTAAATTTTCTTTGCCTAAAATTCGAATACTGTGTCACTTTTGGCTTTCATTGCTCGATGGTTGGCTAAAATGCACTATGGAAGCCTGTTGGCGTTGTTAGCATATAAAAAAATATCCATGTATTCTCCATTTTGAAAATAGCCAACTATCAAAAAAAAATACGTCAACAGCACTTTGGTCGGAGTGATGGAGGCATGAGCAATAATTGACAATAATTATGAAAATTTTCCATAGTTGAGTTTTTCATAATTGAATGAAAATTGCAGTGTACATAAACAATAGCACGTTAGCATATAAAAATAACTACTGTCATAAGCAAAGGTCCTTGAAGAAAATATGGATTTGACGGAGCCCACATCGTCTATTAGGCCCAAAGGCCAACTAGGCCCAAAGTTTTTTTTGCCTTCCCTAGTCAAATATTCTTGGAAAACTGTATTCAGCAATTCATGTTTTTGTAATTTTACCCATGAATATTTGGATCAATTGTAATATGGTTTCATATTTATATTTACCGAAAAAGAAGGAAAAATAATTGTTATTTTGACGATGATCTCCCGTTTAAATGGTTTTTTTTTAATTTTGTTCAGTAATCATTCTTTTGAAAATTTGCCCAAAATCTCTGATTGAAAAGTTAGTAAAAAATTAAAAAACGTATGTTAATTCAAGCTATACTTTAAGTGAAAATAATTAACTTAAATGCCATGTCTTAATTTTTCCGATTGAAAAAATCATCATTTTTTTCGCGTTAAATATAACAGCTATACTCGTATTGTATTTAATTAATAGTATACTATGCATTGATACAATTAACACAGTTGCGTAAGTTATTTAGATAATTTCTACTGTAATTATCGAATTTTGCACTAATAATGTGTGTTGATACCCACGTTTAAAACATTTGAGTATGCCCTATCATTTAATTGAGAATGAATTCTCATAGATCTCCTTTGTTACTCAAAACAAATTTCTGTTTATTTCTATGTAGTAAATGTTAAATAATATCTTTGTCACTAGTTAATTCATGTTTTATTTTGTATGAGTTGCTAAAGACAAGTCATAACTGTATATAATCCCTCCCGCGAAACATTGTTTTTATCTCCTAATAACAGATGTCATGGAGGTCACTCGAAATTCTTTACGGGGTGGAAACATTTTTAGGGGACTAGCGAGAAAAAAAACCACTGAGGCGGAAAAAATTGTCGTCCAAAGCAGCAAACCAGGTAGAGAAACGTCCCGGGATTTTCTCTCGGGTAAGGTTTCTTGGCTACACCACGCATTAGATAATTTTTGGGGCTCATTTTGACATAGGTTCTCTTGGCGCAAAACTTTTCTTTTAAATATAATTTGTTTCTCCTGAGTAGGGTTTCACCATACGGAATTTTAGGACGGGCCGTTGGATGAAAGGGAATGAGAATGAAAAAACAGCCATGGAACCTCTGTCATAAGCAAATATTTAATTCATATACGGATATCAGATGCGTTTCCTCCTGAAACCCCTCGGTTAAACTTAAATTAATCTTCTGCTTACGTAAATAGACAAAGTCTGATGTATAATCATGAATCCTGAAACGGTCTGCAGTGGAAATATTCAAAAATATATCTTCTGTTGTTGGAGGAATTCGGCCAAGTCCTCCTAAAACTAAAATTACTACCATGTTCGAATCAATATTAAGTAAATACTAATTAACATGCTAGATGTTTAATAAGAAAAACACATGTAATGAAAGGATCGGTTACAACTTAAGTTATCATATTCCAAAAGGAGTTTTAATTTTAGACGTTTGTCATCTGAATAGATTTTTCGTCAACAGCCACTTTGGTGCAAATGATCATTTGTTAAAGTCCTCCAACGTAGCAGGAGAGGGGAAAACTCCCTTTCACACAATACCTTTTACTTGAATGTTCGTAGAATTCTGATTGCGGTTTTCCAGGTATTAATCAGCCAGCACTCCAGAGCCGCTCTATCTCTCGCACGTTTCCGAGGCTTAGCTTGACAGTCGGGGATATCGTTTCTCACGTATAATTGCTGAAAAAGTAAAAGAGAAATAACAGTGGTGGTCCCGACAGTAAACCATAAATATAAGCGTCCGCGGTGGCATTAAATCTCCTCTCGGCCCTCTTGATTTAATACGACATTTGCGTCACTTTTCCGTGAAGGACGACGATGATAAATTCTTAGGCGTATATATGCCACGTCACCAGGATATTGTCCTTTTACGGGACCTGCCTCACGAGCGAAATCGTTTCGGCGGTCGATCATCTTCCGAACGATCATGCCACTATATTCGAGGATTCCAATTCCAGAAGTCTCTGACAGTTGATTTTTTTCATCTAGTGAACGAGCGAATCGCGACACAATGGTGTAATAAAATTTTATAATATTTCTTTACCATTAAATGCTTATAGCAGCGTGGTAACATGCTCTGAAATCAAAGCTCACTCTGTCTTAGCTACTGACTAGAAGGAACGG
Source organism: Hetaerina americana (assembly GCF_022747635.1). Lineage (NCBI taxonomy): Eukaryota > Metazoa > Arthropoda > Insecta > Odonata > Calopterygidae > Hetaerina > Hetaerina americana. The sequence continues at coordinate 51,360,443 of NW_027287427.1, read as the reverse complement.
GTTCAATTCAAAGTTATCACGTCTCGACGCCCCCACCTCACCAAAGTAGTGTGATTTTTTAGTCAGCAGATCTTCCTGAAAAACCAAATAAAGCACGTAAGAAAGAGCTACTATGATGTGCGCAGTTTACATGCCTCATTCTATTGCAAAATCCATTTCAATTCAATTTTTCTGTAAAAATATTTTTTCATAACCGAGTCGTTACGCAACAGTGTAGGTGACTCAGCTACTAAACGGAGGGTCCTAGTTTAAATCCCGGACTTTTGAACAACTTGGGATAAATTCAAGCCGTGCAATTTTTAGGATCAGAACTTCCTGGAAAATGCAGACTGCACTGAAATATACACAATTCTACTTCTCTATTTCACACGCTTAGATGGAGAGATTAGTAAGAAGTTAGAGCTCTTTCTAGATACCCCATGGAGTCATTTTAACTCTTGCCATTCTTTTTCATCGTGGTGGTGTAATTCCCTGTTAGGGTGACACCCTAGAGGAGCGGTCTCCAATTTGTTTTATCATAACGTGAAAACAAATTAACTTATCTTAAATGTACGGGATACCAAAAGTGCATTAAAGTATTTTCACGATAACCATGTTCCAATGCAACTATGTTTATCATATTCGAGTCGAAGAGTATACAAGATAGGATCCACAATTAATTAAATCTAAAATTCATTTAATTTTTTTTAAATCACGATTTTTAATCCATTATGAATTAGTTGCTTTTAAAATTTCTGAAGTAACAAATGCAGTTGTAGGCAGCACATGGTTAATTCATAGCCAGTTCTACCAAGAGTACTTTCTAAAAAACGATATTTTTGAAAATTGGCGTTGTAATGATCATTACCGAAAACCAATCCCACTGATGAAAATTATTTTCAGCACTAACATTTTGGTACTAGCAATAGACAATGTAAGGATTTTTAAGTTTATAAAGCCTACACAAATGATTTAAATTGTACAATTTTATGCATAAAATTATATTATTTTGAAATTAATTTTTTTCCTTCATCAAATTTAACTTGTGAGATCTATATATGTGTGAGAGGCAAAAATTCTCGCAATTAGAGCAGCCAATACTATACTTGTGCATTTATTTGGAGCCTTTCACAAATCTTCCCATTATTTTGTTAACCGTCAAGAGATGATGACACTTCAAACATCCTCAAGATACGCGAGCCTACCCAGAATTGGCTATAATTAAAAGCTGATGAATGATAGCTCCGGAAGAGAAATTATTCGGAATTGAGAAGATTTAAATGGATAGTGTAGGGCATGGTAGATCACACATTCCGGAAGACCTCATCCCAAATGGCATTTCCACCAAATGTATTTCCACAAGCCTGTGTATCCTAATGTTACGCAACTTGCAATACGTAAAAGTATTGTACAGCTGTCTGACATTAAGGCGAGCGTCAATTAACGGATCATTATCTCCTATGTATTATGATAATATTGACCATTTTAAAGGGTTGTATTGAACAATACTCGAATAGGTAGGGCCATTCTCAATAACAATTCGTTCCCTAATTTCATCTTTAACAAAGAATAACTGCACGTGCATCACATAAATCGAAACGTTGGATAGAAATAATTGGTTTCCAAGGCAAGGACGCTAGATGAAAACCACGTCAGTTTTCTTCCTCATGTTTTAATCCATTTTCTATATTCGCCTTTCCCTTAGTATTATTTCCACGCCCGTTTTTTATCATTTATTGCATCTATTATTACGCCTTGCATTACTCAGACCGTGTCATATATTTAGGAGTTACACAAAAAAGTGTTTTGTTTTACTTAGAATCGCTAGTTATTTATTAAAGCATTGATAGCTTGAGATCGTGGGAACATAAAATGCATCATATAGAAAATTCAATTTTTTAATTTCTTCAAACTTTTGTCAATTTGGGAAATAATTCCTTTCTTATTTAGCATAATATTTTCAATGAGACAGAGAGGAGGATTTTCAGTGAAAGGGCCTCGAAAATCAACATTGATCTCCCTAAAGGTTGAATGCAAAATTGAAATTGTTTTCTCATATTTCTTCGAGATCACTACCTGCAATACAAATATGAGAAATTCATTCCGGACAAACTATATTCTGACCAGGAAAAATATCAGCTCCGTTAAATTCTTTGACCATATACGAACAAAAAATAATACAAAATATATTCGTTGCCAGAGATATAGTTTTTTCGTCAATACCCATGCGGGATCTCTCACGAACTGCCGAAAATTCTATGCAAAAATATTTATGAAAACTGTATAGGCCTCAAAATTTGCAAAAAAAACTGTCCCTAGAAAGTGAGAACGTAATAATGAAGAATTGCATGAATTTAGGATTCATAAGTCACACAAAATATTTACGTAACGTGTGAATCACATTGACTAAGTACGCAGCGGATGTGAGGAAAATTTTCCTTAACAAGGTGGTAATAACAGCAATATAGCGAGCAAAAAGTATGTGTGAATTATTTTAAATTCTAATGTTATACAAATAGGGTGTGTATTTTCGGCATGAAAGTGAAAATATAAATAAATAAAGCTTTTTAGTTGATCTAATTGATATTCTAGTTGCTGCCGCCATGCATGGATCGAGATTATTGTTTGCATCATCAAGACAGTCATGGTAATTAGGCTTTACAACCCCTTTTTTATAAATGTTTTTAAATATCAAGAAAAAAGAGAAGGGCAAAGTATAAAATGTTACAGTTTCATTGCTAGGAATTAGGTCCAGCCTTGTGATACACAGAGTCAATTTGACCTTTCCACGTCTGTCACAATTGGTTACTGGATGATATGCAGTATCAAGAATGATAACGTAGGATTCCCTTCCAGTGGTATTGTTTCCGATGCCCATGAGATAATCTGCATGTCTAACTAATAAGTCAAGTCGTGCAAACGCTCATCGAGACCTGCATACGATGTCCAAGCGCTCCAGAACCTTGGATACGGTTCGCAAAAGCTCTCGATTATCCATGACCCCTTAGTTACGAATGGGGTGCACCTTGAAGGACATGAAGCACGCCATAACTGGAACCATCCTCTCGGAATTCAAATTCGCGATCGTCACACCAGTTCTAACTGACTAGATATAGATGGTATGCCTCAGAATTGCGATCCAGATTGCGATCGGTGGCCATAGTGCCGTGATAAGGGATCACCAGGGGTTAGATATTTTCCTCAGGTAATTGAATCTCTGCGTGCAAATCTCTGAAGCGATCGCGTCTGTACCACGTTATCCCTCGGTCACTGATGGAGATCACATGGGAGCTATATGCCGGGCCACTCTCTTCTTGTGTTTGGGGCGCTCATGGATGCATTTTCAGAGAGCGAGATCAAAGTTATCCTTGCTCACGCAAATATAAAGTGTCGTCACTTATATTTTGTCATAATTTCTCACAGTGGACTTCCAAACGCGATAAGTTCTGAGATATGAGATCAGGTTACCATTAAACTGTCACAACCCTGAGGGCGTGTGTAGTATTTTTACTGGTAGAGAAACTGGACCAAAGGGGTCGGGTTTCGGTTCCCGGTGACTTTGGACACAGCCGTCTTTACCGTATATGTGTTGGTACCTTATCTTAGGAGGAGACTATCGGGGAAATTTAGGAATAAACCTCCTCACGATATTTCTTATAAATGTTGTATTGGTACCATAAATTTCCGCACATCTCAATTGTATATTCACATTGACAACCGACTGCAGTTATCCACATACGAGAAAAAATGCTCTTTTTTAAGAACATAAGAAAAAATAGTCTTTTTTTAAATAGATTTATTATTGATTGGAACCAGCTGCCTGGAGGTTTTTTTGAGGCATTTCCATCCAATTTTAGAAGTTTTAAGTATAAATGTAAAGCAGCCATTGGGTAATAAACTTCATTGTAGTTATGAAAATATTGTTTGTATGTGATGTGGCCGGTATTTTGTATATGATGTGGAAGTTTGTTTGCATGGGATGTGGAATTGTCATTGTATGTAAGAATATTTTGCTGCTTTTCTGTTTTTCTAGTGAGTATATGTATGTATTTTTCGTTGTAAGAGTTATCTTTGACCAAACTTGACCGTTGCCACCAGGAAAATCGCCTAATTGTAATGCAATTCTAAAATAATGGTAATAACATTAAGGGAAAAATTTTCTATTTTCTTTGGCATACAGTTTATCCGTCTACCGTTCTAGCAAACTGTATCCCTTTATCGAAGTGATTGTTTCTTTCAACCTTAATCTTTTCGTAGTTCATTTCACGTATTATTCTGTAACGTGTAAGACTTCTTCGAAAATTTTGTCCATGTTACGTCTATCGTCTAGGCCAGCGAAAAATATCGATAACCTAAAGTGATTAAATGATAATATTCATAAATGAGTGGTGTCATATAAAGGGGAACGAACGTTTTGGAAGCGAATTTCTTTCAACCGTAAGACGCCCTTGGAAGATTACTTCGTTTCAGGGCGGGACAAGTCTGACGTTATTGGCCAAAGCACAGGCTCCGACTCAACGAATGGTCGGGGGAATGGCCTGTCCCTATCCGAATATACCGCGAAGGACAACCGTAACTGGCGGCAGGGAAACTCATTCGTCGCACGCGTACAAGTCCGGGTCACTTAAAGGGACTCTCCCCTCGCTCGACAACGGACGGTATTAAAAGCAAATCACCCAGAACTCGGCTTGGATCTGCCGAGGAAGTGAGACGAATCCCCCCCCACCTACGTGAGCACTTTTGAGGCATCCCCATTACCCAGGGAAGGGAGGGCATGACCTCGCTGAATGCCCACGTTCTCCTCCCAGTTCGCGTGCCACGACCAAATCGCCTTCGTCATCATCATCGGACGAGAGACGGGCAGAAGCCCCTTCACCCCTTTAACAATCTCCCTCGCTCAATCCGGAGAACGCATCAGGGAGGAGAAGACTGATGCGGGAAGAAGTGAATCGGAGCACTCTCCCGAAATACCCCCTCGTGAAGAGAGTGCATTAGTCCCGTTGGTCCGGGATTCTTCCCGGAGTTGTGAGGGAAAAAATCGGTTGGTTTTTACACCACCTCCATAATACTCCTGTTTTTTTAGGAACGACCAACCAAAACATCTCACTTAACTTGATAATGAGCTAGACCTTTTTATCTTGTGCCTTAAAATGAGAAATTCTTGTTAATTACCTCTTGAAAATAAGTCACTTGAATAAAGTGTGTGAAATTGCAAAGTCAATAACTTCATTTCAATATGTAATGCAAATTCTATGAAGTTACACCGGAGACAACAATTTTACTTTGAGCGGTTTCATTGAAGGGGTGGTATTTAATTCACCAAAAGAACCGTTGGGTTAAGTTCTTCTTGCATAAATAAACATAAGACCGTCATTGTTTGGTTTTTTCTTTTATACGGATAAGTAAAAAAATTGCATCAAAAGACATGAACTTAGAGCAATGACATATAGCTGATTATTAATTTTTATGTTGATTCTTAATTTTTCTGTAATTAGCATAATATTTTTAATATAAATGACATGGGTTTATTACACAATATGTACATAGTGTGGAATATTATATAATGTTTTGGGAATATTAACTTCATGCGTAGTCTACCCTTTGTCGAAGAATGTACGGGCTGTCAGACTGTAAAAAATGCAATGGCTAATATTGCAATAAATATTATACTCTTGTAGCTAAGTAATTTCTCTACATACACATTAAATGATGAAAAATCTACTTTCGCGTTAACTGCTTTACGGTTCCTTTCAATTAATTTATTGTGAATAGAGGGATACGGTATTAATTAATCCAAAGTTGTCTTTCAGGCATGGAAGTAGAAAAACTGACTGAGTTAGGCATGGTGGTTTTCTTTCAAGAATTTCCATATGAGCACTAAGAGTTTCCAGTTTGTGTCAACCTAAAATTGGAAAATACCTCAATTTCCCGACCAGAACCGGGGAAACCACAGTCACAATGAATGTTTCTCCCTTATTATTTCATCTTCAACCACGCCCCGTTACGACAAAGTTAAGTAACTTGGTGATGTCGAGAGCAACAAAGAGATCTCTTTGATTCATTGAATGGGTGATTAGGAATTTCTGGTGAAATTTTTACTTCCTACAACGAGAATCGGCGATGGATGATTTGATACAACCCACTATATTATAATAAGGAAAGCTAAGTTTGGAAGGAATGCTAAAACAATGCGTGTTCAATATCAGGCGATGAACAATTGGCCAGAATAACAGAGAGCATATTTACGCTGATTTCGCGTATTTTAGTATGTAAATTATCTACTTTACGTATTACGTATTGACAGAAATATCGTGAGTATTGATTAAAATTAATGTAATTGGAATCTATGAAGCATAAATAAATACATAAATACATGTATTTCCATTTGAGATTTCATCGCAGTCCGATGTTTATAATACACTCTGCTTTCACCAGAGTTCCAAGGAAATTTTTCACCCAAAGTGATTCATAGAAATATAACCGTGAACATTTTTTCACGGAAGCATTTTCAGACATATGCTCAAATAATATTTTATGATAAAAAATAAACCGTCATGTCGGGTAACGTGATCAAAAGGTAACGTGCACCAGTGTAAGATAGTTCTCTTAGATGAGATTAGCATTTTTTAATTATTTTTTTTATTCCTCTTGGATTGGCTAGGTGGTATTATGGCTCTCATAATAGCTACAACTAGTGAACTAGAGTATTTTTTATGTTTATTCACGACAAATTCGCCTAAGAGCTCAACAGACCGTGTGAAAAAACCGAATAGCACAGCAGTCATATACCTTTATAATACATATTAACGATAAAAAACTATTATAAGAAACTAAACTAATTGTCAGTGTCTATTGAAAGAAAAATAGATTTTTCAAGAAAATATTTCAAGCCAACTTTGGCAAAAAGTTGGCTTTAACCTCGTGGACTGTGGCGCCTTGCGCACGACTACGAATGCCTGTGACATTGTATGTATGGTATTTCGTGACAACATCTAGTTCTTTTAAAGCCCCAAAATTTCAGAGTTTAAGAGGACGCCTCGGTAGCTTAAGTGGCTAAAGCACTCGACCGGATATTGAGGAATCTGGGTTCGAATCCCATTCAAGGCGAATGATTTTTACACTCTGAAACTGTTGCATTGAAATGCACATTAGCGGATGACTCCGTTAAAAGTTACTGTTGCGGCATCTCCCGCAGTTTCTTTGGAATATGAATAGTAATCTTTATGCGAACAATAATGGCGCCATATATTTTGATCGTAATGGCCTGAAAGTAAAATGAGAAAGCTACATTTCATGAATGAATCGATAAATATTTTCCACAAAAAAATAATCGGAAGAAAAATATGGATAAATTTACGAGCCCATATCCACTTACACGCATTTGGAGAAATGGCTCGGATCCCGAATCCCTCAGCCTCGAGCCCATCACCGAGAGCCCGACCTACCTCTCAACCTGCGGGGCACAAGGGGGGTGCGCGACGGAGGGAGGAAAGAAGAGGGAGGCATTATATGCGCCGCTCGGATGGGCGTCCTCCATGTAACTCATTCGATCCAGGGGCGCCAAAAACTCTCCCGCCACCGCCCTCTCGACTCCCTCCGGCCCTCCCTCACCGTCCAACCCAATTCTCAGCCTCCACCCCCGCATCCCCTTCGTGCACCGAAACCACCCTTTCCCTCCCTCCACCGTTCTCACTTCACCGAACCAACCCCCACCTCGCCCGGTGGCACCTCGGTCCCAGCCGTCGACATTCCCTGCTGTACCCATGGCAACGGGAGGGTAGGCAGCCCCGGGGAGGTTGAGAGAGATAGAGAGAGAGAGAGAGAGTGAGTCAAGACGGGGGAGCCGAGCCCGGCCTCCCGAAGATTCCGGAGCCGGGCACAAAGCCCACCTACGCCCCGCCGCTCACCTGCGCCTCCCCCGTCCCCGCCGCCGCCTACATCTCCCATACCCCATCCCACCTCCACGGTTACCTCTGCGGGGTGTTCCCGGCATTCTCCCCCTCTTCCTCATCGCTGCTCCGCCCACTCCATCCGGAACTTCCTCTTCTTTTCCTTCCCGACGTACTCCCATCTCTCTCTTGCCTTCCCTTCTCCTCTTTTCATCCTCTCTCTTGCTCCATACTCCTCCTCCTCCCTCCCTCCCCTCATCTCTCTCTCTCGTTTTATAACTACCTATCTGTGTTCCTTCTACGGCAGCCCAATGTCACTTACCTTCCCTCCCTAACTCCAACTCTCTCATTCTCTAATTTTCCCCTATACTTCTCTCAACCTTTCTACATATATTAATCTCTCTTTTCCTATATGTAGTTCCTTCTCTCTCTCTCCCTTTCTCCAATTATTCAACTCATTGTCTCTTCCTCAGTCTACCACTCCCCCCTCTAATCTTCCCCTCTCCCCTCCCTTATCTCTCCCTGTTTACCTACTTCTCCCTCCAACTTTATCACTTTCCTCCTCTTTTCTCCCCTCCCTTTTCTTACTCCCTCTCACTCTCTATCTCCTATTCTCCCCCTCCCTATCTCCATTTTGATTTGTTCTCTCTCACGGCGGCTCGCCGTTTCATTGTTGGAACGGTTTGATCCGCCTTCAATTTTGAACCCCTTTTATTTAATCTTCCGCTATTTTGTCGGCCTTTGTTTGTAGTCCTCAGTTTTTTTCTCAATTCTCTGCCTGCTCGCTTTGAGTGGTCTCGTCGTAACTTATAAAAATTTGATTCCTAATATTCTCTTCGCCATCTAAGGTTTTATATTGGCGCATGTGTTTTTTTTATTTGTATCCACGCGTGTTTTTTTCAGTGATATTTGTTTTAAAGTAAGGGAAGCATATCCGAGACCGCACTCTTTAGAATTCCGGGGAGGGATGTGTGGAATGACTACCTCGGGCACACTTCTCCAATGACCTTCCCCCAGGGCGTGTGTGCTTTTCCTCGCTATCAATTCCCCTGCAACAATTTCATCCGCTTTCAATTTTGTGCCACTTTTTTCTAGTCTTCATCCATTTGTCAGCCTTTATTTTGTATGTCTTCAATATCGATTCGGTTTTTTTTTCAATCTCTTGTACGGCTACTTGCAGATGTAACATGGCTTCGTATTGCGTCGCTTCCAAAGTCATGTCGCTCTCCTAAGATTTCACATTAGTACACGCGCTGTAGATATTAATATGCACTCTTTCTTGATTATTTGTTTGCCTGAAAGTGATAGAAATATATCTAAGACGTTCAAAAATATGGAAAAATCTCCAAGGGGTTCTCTCAAGGGATATGAAAAAGCCAAGAGGGGGGGAAATGGACGGGTTATATCCGCGAAAACGCTTTTACTTTGATCTTTAATATTGTTGCTTCATGTATGTGAATGTCTGTGGTTGAGTATTGATTCTTCCTTTTCCACTATTCGCTCCAGAAACCTCGAAAGATTTTTGGATTTTCATTAATTTCTTACGAAGGCCATTCAGCAATGAGTTGTCCTATTTTGTTCTCGTAATTTATCATGCAAAAATTATTAGGTCAATATTGTATGTTTTTGTAGAGCAAGTTTTTTTCTATTGACTGATCTAAGGAGTTTAAAATATTTTAAGTTCTCTAGTCGTACCCATGATGACGAAAAACTGCATCAACGAAGGTGTTTCTTTACATTGAGCAGGAAAAAGTCACATGGAACTTCGTCTTAACAATGGAGAGGATAAAGAACATACTTTGTAATGATTTTCGCAGAAAATTAACGACAGTCAAATATAATATCATAATATTTTGTATAATAATATTACGTAATACATACGGGATATATTATTTCTAGGAGAAGTAATGTGGACTCTCAGTTATGCTTCGTGAATTCCATTGAATTGCTTGGAATTTGAAGGAAAATTTATTCCCAAAAAGTAATTATGCTGTATCTGGGTTGGTACATAAATACTGCAATAAAATAATATATAAGCTTAGTATGTCAACAAGTTGAAATACTAGCTTAGAGTCTGGCTCAAAACTCGCACGACAAGCAATGCCTACCACGCAAACCTTAATCTGAAAGTGTGTACAAGATCCATGCCATCTAAAGCCATGTATGCCATGAAATGGGTGTCACTAAATAGGAAAGAATTAATTGTACAACTGGAAGTCGGAGAGAGAAATTTTTTTTAATATCCTGGATTCGGTACTGGAAAATAAGTAATACCCGAAATATTCTACTCAATTCAGATTTATTCTCCAAATTGAGAAGCTATCTGACTGAACCATAAAATTGTGCATTCTGTAGCCATGTGGCAAGATGGTCCGACGATAGATCGACCGACTGCCCTTTCACCTTCTCGGTAAACAAGAAAGCTCTGTTTCACCTCGCTGACAGAAACGGAAAAGAGAATAGGTCAACTGGGAGTAACAGGCGTGCAAGATAGGCTGTGGACAAATCATGAAGAAAGTTGGTGATTAGCAGGAACGACCTTCGAAGAAAGGTACCGCTTGATGATAGAAAAAGAAGGAAATACGCTCAAAGAAGGTGTGAAAACACCGGGCCTAGGGTGTGAAAGACTAAAGCCTAACAGTTTTGCAAGCGAGGTTCCAAGTAGGATCGAAATGAAAAGAATAAATAAGCTGAATTAATTCGTAATGTAATTTTTACAGTTTTTTATTATTTAAATAATGGTTTGGGTAAAAGGCATTATTCGTGTTTACTTATTAGGCTATTTTCGACATGTAAATGATGATTGTGTAAATGAATTTGTAAAAATGCGTAATTAAAACATGTCATCGGAATAAAGATCCTCTTAATTGTTAATTCAGCTATATTACGTCTAATTTTAGAATTGGATTTACATTGACCCATCGGTGTCAGCTTTGACGATGAGTGAGTAGCTTGTTGAAAATTTGTTTTGAAAAATTGTTAGTTCTATAATTTAAATAACCGTGGAAGTGCTTTTTTGTTTTTTTTTCATCTTGCAATTCAGCTGTTTCTGTACTGTTGTATGTCCAAAATCAAGATTCATTGGAGTAATAGTTCGAATTTTGTGAAAAAATAACCTTTATATTCATCATTTTAAGATTTCCCCTACAATTTATTGGCAAAAAAGAAATTCATAAAGCAATTCCGTTCACACTTCCAGCGTATGTTTTTACATTTTATTCCCAAATCTGTATGTATTTTATGTGATTCCACTTGTAGTAGACTTTATCTTATAATATGGGCAGGCGATATTGGCTGGAACTAAGATTTTTCCCATCGAAATGATATCCTCGCCATATTAGGAACTAAGAATTATCGTAGGATATAGGTTGCTTTTTTTCTTAAACCAAATCATTTGTTAAATTAAAGTTATTTGTGTTTGCGAGTCTTCAAATTTTTTATAATCAATGCATGTCCTCCTTCGTATTTCTCTAAGTTTTGATTCTGAAGGGAATGCATCTTTCCTTAGAACATTTACTTACACTCAGTATTTAATTCTAAAATTTTTATATTTCTTTAAAAAAATTTTTTTAATACCAATGTCAATATCATGCTCAATCCCGTTGAAATTTCCAGCTCCAAGAGAATGAGTGCTGGATGGTGTCTGATATTCTCCGTATTTCTCGATTTACAAACGTAAATCTCCTTCTATTTCGTTTAATCTTTTATTCAACGTCTCCATTTGGTCGAGGAAATTGAATTGTTGAGTCGGCTCCACCCGCTCAGCTCCCGAAAGATTCCAGAGGCTTATTTCTACGAATCTTTTCCAATTTTTTGTCACATTTTATCGTATCTCCTACAATAACTTCTTTGTGACATATTTATTCGTATCAAATGAGATAATATCCTGCGGTCGTATCGTATCCTGCTTAAGAATTAAAAATATCTGTCATCAAAGGCTTTCAAGTAAGATTAATAAAGCAATCCATAGAATTTCATTTCCGAACAAGAGCTAATGCCGCGGCTATCAACCCCCATCGAACTTTTTCCTCGTGTAGGTATTTTTGAAAATCCTCATAAAATGATTTTAATTAATCTCCCACAGTGTTTTATTTATTTATTTATACTCTATAAATACTACCACCGGTAGTCATTCTTTGGCGGAAAGAGAATTAAAAATTTTCCCGGATAAAATAAAATCGAGGATTGGCAATTTTTCTCAGCAGCAGACACAACCCAAATCACCTTTCCTTAAATCGCCTCTTGAATGAAGTTTATCGTAGCTACAATCACATATACTTCCCCGTGAAACGATTTCAATCAGTTTAAAACGACTATAGTCTTTTAGATAAATTGTGACGATGTAGATACACACGGCTTTAATGGGTGAATAATATTAAATGCGTTTTTTTATTTCTACGGTCCATTTATTCCATATCGTTGATTTTGGGCCGTACTCAAATATCCATTCGGAATTTGGAATGAAAGAGCGGGGCAGACATCAATTCACACTATGCACTGCTGTATGTGAAATTATGAGTTAAAAGTTATGTTGGGGCAGTTATTTTCTGCATCGTCTGCGATGACCTAGGGCTTGTTTCTTGCATAAACCCACGTTGCTCGTTTCAAACAGGACTTGAAATCAGGATGCTTAGGTCACCATTCAAATGGCCTACCCATCAGATGGATGGCAATTTTGAGTTTGGGTCAAGGAAATTTTTTATTATAATCTGCCATTCAAAATGGGTAAGAGCAAATCCAAATGTTTACCTAGATATAAAACTTTAATTCCCCAGTCCGGTTTGTTTGAGGATATTTTTTATGAGCTTAACAAATACCCTCCACCCCCTCATTACCCTCCTTAGACTATGTAGTTTAATTACTGAGAGTCAGGGGTCAATTCCTTTCCCCGGCATAAATTATGGCTTCGAAGTTCTGAATGGGACAAGGCTAGTAAGAGTAACGAAGATACTATGATGATTATCACAGGTGAAACCTTAAAATCTAAAACCCTTTGCGTAGATGTGTGAAAATGGAATATTTAAAAGTAGTCAGTAATAAATGTGTTTGATGAAGTTCGTCGAATGTACCTTAAATAGTAATCACTTAAAATGGTGAATCACCAAGACACTTTAACTAAATTGATAACTCTTTATTGCCCATATTATTATGCTACAAGGTAGCGAATCGTATTGTGCAATACATGTATGTGTGGCCAATAAAACTTACGGAATTACATATAATCATTTTAACTATCATGAATATCCATAATTTCAACAATATCTCGCCTGTTTTTTTTAAGGTTATTTAGAATTACCACTGACAACTCGACGCGACGGTAGGTTTAATAGGTACATATAGATATTATATCTTCCTACCTATGTCTCACGGTGTAAAAGATTTGGAAATAATATGGGGTTACATTTTTTTCTCTCTAATGCATCTGGTTTTCCAGGTATACATAATGTTTTTGTAATCACGCAGCTCGGGTGGAGATAAAGGTGCTCAGAGTTTTCTCATTTGATCATGAGCACTCCAGCCATGAGCCTAGGTCCCTACTAATCTACCTTGGCAATCATGCCACATATTTAAAAGATAATCAAGGTTATTCATGCCTTTAAATTTTCCCGTTTGTGCATACATGCATTTGTGTTGGGATCGATCTGGTCCATTGACTCGTGAAATGACTCTGCAGGCCGATTGAACGGGTTTGAATCCCCTGTCTATTTCAGTGCCTTTGCCAAATATAGAGAGCGCTTCAAGTGAAGAACGCCGTCCGTCTGTTGGTACGCTTAAACTGTGTATTCCTTTGCGTCTTTCGGTAACAGTTGATTAATTCCGAGTAGGCTGATTCCGGCGCTAATTATCTCTGCAACTTTTCCCCGTTTCCTTAAAATCCTACCCCTACCAAATCAACCACCTAAAGGTGCAAATGGCATTAGCTGTCAGTCGCTTCCCCAAAATGCCGGAATCCCATTGTTGGCGGCGGGATAACGTCCTCGTCTGCCAATAAAAGTGTCACGGGTTTGATTCCCATCTGGGTTTGTTTTCATACACCTAGGGCTTTGGTTTTTCTAATCGTCTCCATTGTTTTCACCGTTCATAGTCCGCTGTGAAGCCCAAAAAGTGCTGTTTTTGGACTAAAGCTAACTTAATAAATAAATGAATGTGCTATAGAGTCCGCAGAAATTTGACCCGTGTACGTTTGAGTTAGTAATCTCCAACGATTGGGTGTAGTCCCAAGAGGGCTGACACTGCCAGAATCCATATTCCCTTCTAAGGGGTTGTAAACGATAAGAAATTCATTTATGCTGCAAGTCAATGCAGTGCTCCGAAAAGGCTTGTTTCGAGGTTAAGAATGAAAAAAAAAGTCGAGACATCGACCCTGGTGGGGGTTTCACCCATCATTTGTGCTTATTTTTCGGACCAATTAAACACTTGAGACCTTGAGGAAGCACTTAGCCGACGTCCTTAAAGGCCACAGACCGTGTCAGCCAACCCTCCGACCTTTCCTCCCGAGAAAAACGAATCTCCGCGAAAGTCCACTTGCCTCTTCCGCTCCGAGCTCTCTCCAGACTCCCACCGTGGAATGGGAATGACTGGGCCATGGTTTCAGTTTCTCCCCGAATGAAGCCATTAAAGAGTCCAGGTCACCCCCTTCGATCCTCCCAGGGCCTCTACGCGTACTCCGCCGGGGGTTGGGGAGAAGCCCACTCCGGAATTCCCCCCCCCGAGCACTCCTTCCCTAGGTTCTTCTCCCTCTCATAATGTCCTCTTTTGGGGGCACAACTTCGGTGGAACGGTCGGAGCTGGCGAAAAGGTAAATAAATTCCAACGCGGTACTTTCTTCTCCGCCGGGCGGAAAATCTGGCGAATATCGTTCCCCCTCCCCAGACGCTGGGAATGCGGGTCATTTCACCGAGTGTGGTCTCGGCGATTTGGGAGGGGAAATTAGTGAACGGAGGAGATGGAGTCGTGCTTTAGGAATGAGATGAATGAGTGAATTAAATAGTATGTATCGTGGTCTGTTCACGTCACCGGCAGAAGCTGGTTGATGATCGACGCACTGAAGAGAGTCCGGCGGAGACCCTAGGGCCAGGGAATTGAGTGGGCGTTTGATCATTGCGGAGGGAGATAGAATATGTAAATGTTATTTACCGAATGGTTTTGGCTTGGGCCTATTGAAATGCCCTCGCCAAAGGCTATTTGATTTAAGCCCTAAGTGAACAGTATTACACCTTACCTGTGGAGAAATATTCTCGCTGAAAATATCGAGGAAACAAATCGGACAGCTTGTGAGGGCCGAAATTTCAATTGAAACCGTAAAAGACAGGTTCATGGAGAGGTAGACGTGCCGAATATGATTCAAAATTAATTACGAGAGACGTCATTTGGAATATTTACCTTCTGTAAATTTTTCATGTGGATAAAATAATAATTTCACTATATGCTTCCAGAAATAAATGAAATGTCTTTCAAAATTCAATATTTCAAAGCATTTATTGAGAGAATCTTTTCGTGATGGATTTTGAAAATTCGTTAATTCAAAATTAAATTTTGATTAAATATTTCTCTTGGATTCACTAATTTTTATGTGTATAAATATTTTGTTTTATTTAGTGCCAATGCATTAATATTCTGAGGTTACAAACAATTGTTTAATGCATACACAATCTAATTATTAGATAATACTTTCTATTTACGATAATTAGATAGGTACACCAAAAATATAATATTAGGCTGCGGCTAACCAGGTCTCTGAACAATGTTTCGGGTGATGTATAATTGGACAAAGAATTTTTATTTTAAAGGAAAAATTAAGCTTTCTCATCACACGTTAAGCATTTGGGAGATTATAATATGCGATGTCAGATAAAATATACGTCATTCTTCTGGGCCAAGGAACAATAGTGACGAATATGAACGAAGACCACCGCTTATGACAATACATATATATTCTCGACCCTGCTTTTTACGTCTGGAAAATTGAACTTATCACCTGGGTAAGTGAGTTTTGTACTCTTTTACGTGACAAGATTTTGAATTTCCGTATCCATTATTTTTCCTTTTCCCTCATAAGTAAGGTAACTGATAATTTCGGTCCAGATTACCAATACCTACGTCACCTTAATCACCAGCTTTCTCATTAGTCCATGGATATTCGCTGAATGGACTTTTCATTGCGAGCATGTAATTTCCTATCTTTTGTAGCACCTATTTTCTTTTAATCAGTTTCACCATGCATCAAATTCATCACAAGCCCACCCTTTTACGTATGAAACGGTTTCCGTGCTTTTTTACGATGTCCCATGGTGCCCCCTCAATGTTATCATCTCGTTTGTTATCCCCACCTTTTGTTTCCCTGGGAAGGTTCGTGCGATACGCACGTGTTAGGCTGTGTTCGGCAAAAGTGCGCTTTTAAACTCCCCTATATATATATATATATATATATATATATATATATATATATATATATATATATATATATATATATATATATATAATTTGAGCCCATTGTCCTGTACTGTGACAATGTAATAATGTATCCGTAGTTTTTAAACTATTTTAAAGTTTTAAAATATTAATTGCTGATTTGTTTTCTCTATAATATATTCGTTAAAGTAAAATTATATCCTGAATTTTCATATGCTATTTTTTTAATTTTGATTTTTTTTAATATCCTGTGTCGATTATTTAAGCTGGAAAATAGTATTCTGGGAACATGAGATTATATATATTGGAGTGTGATGGTATGAAAAAATGCTATGGAGATACTTTTTTCAATACTTTCTCTCTATAGATATGCTCTAGCAAAAATTGAATCTAAATATGGAAGTGAAAATTGATATTATTTAATATTTGTGGTATCCTTCACTATAATTATAATGTGGATTTTAAATGTTGACTAAAGAATACGTGAATTGCATTTGCTGTGTTAACTTAAATAGGTATTCCTCTGGGTTTAGAACCTTAGTTTCAATTAAAGTCTATGATTAACTGACGACATCAATAACATATATATTATTCTCATATATGAATCTTGAATATCTCATTGTTCATTGTTACTCAATTGTTCATTACCCCATGATACGAAGAGAAATTATTAGTCCCAAAGAGGTAAAGTAAATGTTATCACCGAATTAATTTTTTCCTGCCAAATGTTAATTTTTATATTCTGAGACGATTCTGATTGGCCAGATTTTTCAAATGTTCAAGTTCTTCAAAACTCATTGGCAATCGCTGATCAAAGCTTGCCTCTTTATGTTTCATAGGTTGACAGTGTATCGTCTTCGACGCCGCATGGATTGTTACTTCTTATATCCCGCCTTCGTGTGTTGAGCTATAACCTGGATTTATTTCCACGACTACTCCCAATTCATAGTTCAACGGAATTAGTAATACTTTCAGGACATACGCAAGCAGATACCTAGTCCCATAAGTTGAACACGAAAGGTTTTACAATACGCTCAGTTATCACTCTTTTCTATATTATGAATTCATGGGGCAGTCATTTGAGACTTTCATGCCTCTTATTGTTTATTCTTAGTCTGGTGAATGATTGAATGAATTGAGAAAGTCTTTATTGTTCCAGATTCAATCCTTCTTTGATACATGAGTAATGAACTTGATAACATTTTTATTCAAGATTAATTATGAGAATTCCTGAACTTTTCGGGTGGAAGAAAAATATTTTCTGTTGTGAAAGCTTGAAGCTGTAAAAGGGTAGTGTTCGACGTCAAAAATTGGAGGTACGAACAGATAGATATCAAGTTTGGTATTCTTACCGTGGTAACTACAGTAAACCCGTTTTGACCGGTCCGGCCAATTCGTTCAGTGTGTCCGTAGGCAATTAGTTTCTGTGACGCAGCGAAAACAGGAAGTTCTGGACTCAAGTATTTTTTTCTTTGGAATAATTGACTCCATAACTCCCTCAGAATTGCTTATTTCAATGTAGTTAATTCTTCGAAAAATAACGGTTTTGAGGAATATTGAATAAATGCTTTAGGTAGGTTGTATTTAATTTCTAGCTCATTTCCGATGAAAGATAATAAAAATATTGGAGATTTAAAAATTTTATCCCAAGTATTGCTGAAAGTGTTTTCCTCTAAACGCTTAACATTTTTGTCTCAGCCAATTAAGAAAATTCGCCGTAATATATTATAAATAATAACCCAGTTTTAATCCAGCTCAGTACCTTAACAGTGTAATAGTAGGACAGGTATTTATCTCTTCCAATGTTTTAATTATATTTAAAAATAGAAGTGCCTCAATTGTTCGTTTGAGGAAACACATTTTTCGATATTCGAATTTTTCGTCTGTACAAGCTAGGCTAATCAAATTTTTAACTATAAGGTTGAACCTACAGTAGAAGGATTTCATTTAATAATTTTAAAAATATGTAATCCGGAGGAAATCCATGAAATATGATAAAAATTACTTTGAACAAATAGAAAGTCTCCCCTCATTATTGAAAAAATTAAGATAGTTAGTCAACTACTTGCAGCTACTCACGATAATAATGCCCCGCGATTAAATACTTATTGTACGAATGTAATGTTGACATGCGGAAAAAAATATAAGATCACTGCACATTGGCATCAGCAGTAAGGAACAATACATTAACAGCAGAAAGAAGTAAAGGGGTCTGCAGAACAAACAGCCTACCTATTTCCATGTAAAAGTAATTATTGCAGTGATAGGAAATAAGAGACACCTGGTATGATCAATTTACACCTCCCATGGCAGACACTCTGCAAATCCGTGCATTTGGAGTTAACTTTTGGGGTGTTTCATAGAACCTGAATTGGTTATTAGATAATTTGGTTATTCCGAATGATCTTTCTACCTCACCGTTACTCTTAAACTATAGCACGAGTTGCTGCAGAAGTGTCTTCGATCATTGATCATCCCTTGCTAACCCCATTTGATACCTGCGCCTGGGGGAAAGTAGAGCCATTTGTTACGTGGAATTTGTCGTGACGCAAGGATGTGTTTGTCGAACGATATTTCGCGAGAGAATCCTCGATTTCGAAAGGAAATCTCCCAGAAAGTTTATTATCACCGGCACGACTTGCAAAGCTCGCCTTTCGGATAACATGTGTCCCTGAGGGCTGCTATGACACCAAATTTAATCCCTTTCACTAAATGGTCGTAAACCATAATAGAGTTTTGGTAAAAATCCTTATCTTCTACGTGCATCTAAATTTGTTACGGAGAGAACAGCCAAAAGGTGATCTATCCTCGCGTTGGGCATGAAAGGGGTATTACATATTATTCCTTAGTCTTAAATTCGCTTTGAATGTTACAATCGTTCCTATATGATGAAGTTTTTTCTAAATTTTAGAAATTTACTTAATAATATCCGATCTAGTGACTTGACTTTACATAAATACATGACAGGTGTAGTTTAGAAGGCATTTGATATTTGGTCATGGAGGTGGATTGAGAAAGTAAAATGTACAGAAAGAAGCCGAACGAATCAAAACACTTGGCATGATGGGGGAGGCCAGAGGATTGTTAGTGAATATCCAAAGGAGGCTCGAAAGATGAATGTGGAAAATTGCTCTGATATAGGAGAGCACGTAAGGCCAACGTGAAAGGTTAGGAAAAGGATAAGCATTTTGGAGGAAATGAAGGGAGGAAGTGAAGAATGTGGAATTAAAAATAGTTGTGTCAGGCGTCTAGTAATGTTTTGTTAAGAAAGTCCGAGATATATCAGTAGCTAATCAGTCTGTGACCATTCCAAACCTGCCTTTAACCAACCTTAATTACCAATGAAATTTAAGAAAATAATCTTTTTCGGAAATTATTTGCACATCCTTAACGTTATTCGTAACATAACGGAGATAATATTTTCCCAGATACTCTGGTAATTATATTCTTCGAATAGAAATCCATATTTTTATCCACTTTTTGTTCTCTGGATTTTTTAAGATCTGTTTCAGTTTGTGCCCATTTTTTCATATTCGGTATACTGTCTCCTACGCACCCTGTCTAATAAATTTAAACTGAGAAAGTTGACGCATTTGATGCATATTTCTCTGATTTTTCCAACTTTTAGTCCATTAATCTATACGGTGCCCTCCCATGTCAAGGACCAAAGAAAAAATAAATTACTAGTGCGACGGAAATGCTGTCCACTTTCACTTTGATAAATGACTTTAATAAAATGTCTCTTCCACGATGCTGAAAAACGTTGAAATAGAGTTATCCATCTCCAAGTTTTTCTTTCAAAAGCCGAAAAGAGAATCCACTCCGCTAGAGAGTAACTTTCACCAGCCTTTAAGGTGGTTCCTTTGTCATACTAAATTATCATATAATTTTCTGAACGTTAAAATTTAATCCGCTATCAAAAATACCACATTTTCAATCTCAAAACGGGTTTCCCAGTATTCTAACTATGAACCTCCGCTCCAAGCTGCGCTCCCGTTCCCAACGTCATTTTCAGGACCCATTTCCCTTTGTAAGTTATCCTCAATAGATGACATAGTTAGCTCATAATGCTAAGCGCAAAATGTTTTCCCAAGAGGAGTTGAAACTGGAACCGGTATGGACCTCGCTCTAACAGAACAACAGGCAATGGCGTATGAAGGGTAACATGTTCTGAAAATGACGTTCTGGCATGGGAGTGGGTTGAGTTTCGACTGGTAACTTAGATTACGGACCTTGAATGATCTCTTTTGGACTCCTAAATCCTATGGTAAGAATGTTTTCCGCAGGAGG
The DNA here is from genome assembly GCF_022747635.1 of Hetaerina americana. Lineage (NCBI taxonomy): Eukaryota > Metazoa > Arthropoda > Insecta > Odonata > Calopterygidae > Hetaerina > Hetaerina americana. The sequence continues at coordinate 51,339,873 of NW_027287427.1, read as the reverse complement.
AAAGAAACAAATGAGCGATTTACAATGGGTGCATAAATTTATCAACGGTCATTTTTTTATAGAGTTGTGAAATGATAATTGAGTATAGTTTTGTACGACCTTAAAATTTGGAAGATGATACCCGAGGACTATGATAAATTGGAGGCTTTTTAGTTACAAGGGGAGGAAGAATATAGAAATGAACTGGACGGCATGTGAAATCAACGGTGAGGCTCTAAGTATGATAGGCGAAGAGAGAAATGTTGGGAGAAACTACAGGAATACAGGGTAAGTGGATGCAGGAGATACTATGAGGAAATGGGATTATGAAGACGTTAGACGGATTATGCTTGGAATCCTAGATAGGAAGGGGAAAAGAAAGGGCTTTTGGATGGAATTAGGAAGGGTAAAAAGTATGAAGATCTAAAAAACTATTTACTATTGTGAGTAGTAAGGGTTTAATGGTAATTTAATGTTATTCAGGGCTTAGGATTACAGTAGTGTGTAGTGTCAGAGCCTATCGAAAATCTAAACTAACCAGATAGACCGCAATTTCTAGTAGTTAAAATCAGTCTGCCTTAGGCATTTAATAACTCTGAAAAAAAAGAGACTAATGGGTCCATTTCATGTTTCCTTTTCTCCCCGTCCCTTGACTTTTTCCCCACATGACAACTTCGTCAGAATCGGAATGAAAATACAAAATCCACTAAGACTGGGATCATGGCGTGGGAAGTAAGCATACAGTGACCACTGGACTAATATTTGTCGTGGGCAAGAGGGAGACGGCAACCTCGATGGATAAACTAGGAAGAAATCACTTGTTATCAGAAGCTTTCACACTGAAACAGAGGGACCAAGTTCAATAAAATAGGAAGGAATCAGGAACAACTGATTACTCTCTCACAACCGGAAAATCCGGTCAATTTTATGTAAAGTTATAGTTATTTAAACAATAACAAGTTGATTAAAGCATCCCAAATGATTTTTGTGAATGTGTTGAGAACCTTGTATCTCCGGGAAACGGATTTTACCATTTATAAAGTTTTCTTTGGAATATTTCTCCTGCATCAAAACTGGACCGGATTGCTCGTTTCATTACTGTATATAGAAGGAAGAAATTTTGCGAAGTTATTTGGTGGCAATGCTTTCTGTAGATCATGATAAATTTCCATATTTTCTTATTTAGGCAAGCTTGTTCTCGGCACCGTGTGCCATTATTTCATCTACATCTACATAATATCCCAAAAGCCGCCGCAAGGGCGTATGGTGGGGGGTGTTAGGTCACCACCCGTAAAGCAGAACAAAACCACTTGCAAAATCAACATATCTATGCAAACCTACGCCCATAATGGCGTTAGCATTCATGCAAAAACCTTTTTAACTCACATGCATGTAAATACATATGCTATCAACTAACATGCACATGCACCTTAGAATGTAGTAAAAATGTTTCCAATAACGAGCAACTAGAATTGAAAAGTAAGAAGGAGAAAATCCACCACCACATGGAATAGCAACATACAGGTACAATAGTCTCCAGCCCCAAGGATGCAGGTAGGGAATTTGCATTTAAGTATACAAACCTACCACCTTCAAAAAGTGATCAAACCCTGTTACTCTCTCTCTCTTAACATCGACATAGATAAGATCACATTCGTAGTATCTTGATAATGGAACAAGTGCCAAAGCCATGGCTAAATAAATAAAAGACGTTTACCTAAAGGTTTAAATGCATCAAAGCGGAATTTATCGTACGTTAGTCCGTTTCATTTGGTATATTTATTTAAATTTTCAAAATCAGATATGTAATAATATATGAAGTTGTGATTCTACCGAAGTAAATGTTAAACTTTAATTCCTTTACATATTCCTTCCAAAGGCAAATGCATGCTATTTAAATTTTTTCAGCGATCAATGCGTTATTATTTCTATTGTTAAGAATAGCTGTACTTCACGCAGTTGTCATACTTTCCCGCATCAGTCACGCCATGTTACTATACCTACGCCTGGCATCTTAATTAAATGGCGTCAACTGCTTACCACTGAAATCGCAGCTATGAAATTCATCAATATTAAATGATAGAAATGAAATGAGAAGGGAAATGTTTCAATTTTCCGAAGAATGAGTCATGAGGATGGGAGTAGGTACACTTCTTGCCCGTTGGACGAATAAAACGACGCAAGATCGCATAACACAAGGCAAGACTTGCTTTCGTTAGTGTTTATATTTATTTTTTCTTATATTTTCGACCTCGTCTCGTACATCTGCGGGCACCCCATAAAGTAAGGGTTATTTTTGGTGTTTGCCAAGAGCTACTCTATTGACGCCCACGAAGTAAAAGCAAAAATGAAACGATATGTGTGCGCCAGGGCTATCAAAATGGGATGAGGTTGTAAAATACTGTCCGGGAATCACTAGAAACCTCTGGGATTTTACGGTCTCGCTTCCAACGTTGTCTTTGCAAAAGTGTGCAGAGTGGGTGTGAGTTGAAAAAAATATTTTTTTTTGTTTTTGTTACGGTGCGCACATCGGTGTCTTAACTATCATACGAGTAACCACCCATTAAATTGAGACATCTGTCGTGCAAGTGTTACGACTCTCGGTATCACCTCTTCTGAGAGGCTTGATGCCAACTAGATGACCGAAATTCTTGTGGTAGATTAATTTTATCTTCTCAAGACGGTATATATTATTAGCAGTGGTCTAAAAGGTCAGAGTATTTCTTGAAAATCCCAGAGACTAGCTAATATTTAGCATCGATGCCCTACCTGACATGATAATAAACACCTTAGCAGCCTATGTTAAAATAAACAATTTATAAGACCCACATAATTTCTAATACCGAAAAATGGGTATTTTCTTACAACATCTACCTCGTTTTCCCAGAATTCTCTCTTTTGTCAAAATCCTATTTTATGTCATTGTATTCGTTTACGTTTTCTTGACTTCTCCGAATTTTTCCGGATCATTTATCCTCTTCGCCCAACCATTCAGCCCTTATCAAAATAAACCACAAACACAGTAATCAATCCGGAGGTCGGTTTGGTAGGTGAGGTTTGGTAGAGTTTACCGAATACTGAGCCCGAAGGCGTGTGAAAATTACACATCAGGGTATATGTACAGTGGATAGATCATTTCCTTGTGCTACCAATAGTTTCCCAGGAAGTTCTGGTATCCAAAAAATTACATACTTTGAGTCTTGTCGAAGGATTTCCGGGAATCTAACTCGAGCAATCCGGTCAGTAGTCCAAATCTCTACCTCTCCTCAGCCCTTATGAGAACCAATTATTTGTCTTCCGCCCTGACAATTTTATTTTCCCTGTTCTACTCCACGACCACAACTGAAATCCCCCAATGTACGCCATCATGATGGTATTTCATTAATGCACACATAAGGAGCGAAGAGGAATACAAAAGTTTGCCAAAGTTTACCTATTCCAATGCCTTTCACCCGAAGTTTCGATGAGTGTTTGTGCTATGAATGCGGCATCAATTGAGGCAATTTCATTTGGTGCCTTTTGCACGAAAACGGATGCGAGATATGTTTTGATACACTCCACTCTAGCTGCAGCAGCGAACGAAAGTTTTGCAAATGCTGTCGCGAGCAAACGCCGGTGCTCTCCATCAGTCATCTCTCATCCAAATTCTTTTTTTTTCGGGTCAACGGCGCGTTGTTTCTTCCTTTCGCCGCCTCAAGTATGGTAGGCATGAGACAGGCATGTCGATCGACCTCTGCGGCGAGGGAAACGAAAAATAGAATGCACGAAAAATTACCTTCATCTCCAATCCAAAGGTCAAGCTTTTTTACATTGAATTTCATTACAGAAATTTCTCCCATAATTATTAATATTAAATAATTATATGATTATGAAGTGTCATTCCTGTATTCACCAGAACGGTTCACAAAAAACGCGCGATTTCAGGGGGCTAATAAACCTTGTGTGGAACTTCTCCATTGGTGAGGAATAAAATGTAAAAAATACTTTTATAGTTCCACTTTGTGGTGGAGGCATGGGTATAGTCCCTTTAAATATACCTAATTAATGGATGCACAAATAAAAGGACGGAGAGGGATCCAATAACGTCAAATTTTACCTCTCAACCATCTTTCCCCTTCAAAAGAAGTGTCGCCGAGAACCGCTAACGTTCAACTTTAATTTGTGGATAGATGTGTTGGTCTATTTGAATAATTGATAATGGCACAGTTGAGTGTTCTGCTAGTAGACGGCTTTTCATTCAAAACACAGTAACCTTACTTAAGCTTGAAATTTTTTGGAAATACCAATTGAAATAGTGTAATTGGTTTAATAAATGACTACAAATTTAGGAAAGAATGCGTCGCGTGCTGAGTCTCACGTAACAGTCTAACATAGTCTCTCTGTTTACTTATACCACCCCAAGCTTATTGCCCTGGATGCGCCACCGGTTCCAATTAATAAGTGTCGATCGTGACCGCTCGTGTCATTGTGTCACGTTAGTTTGTGCATTAGTGACGATGGATGAAAAGTAATGTATAATGCCTATAATTTATCATTCACACGTAACTTGCAGACAAATGTGAAGCTAATTTGTATTTAATAAGGGCCTCTTTGCAGTTATAATTTATTTTTAATGCTTGCTCCAAAACGTATTTTGGACTTGTACGCCAAGTCTTGAAACTATTCAGTTTCGACCGTTCTATTCTAAATTACTTGAACAAAGGCCGGTAGCTGATATTATGTTAACGCTGCTACAGCTCTTATAAAATTGCGCAATTGTATCAGATTTTCAGAACGACATGCATTTCTGCAACATTAATTTTCAATCCATCACTCTTCTAGTGGTAATCCACTGCTACAAAATCTTTGATTTTGGATGTCTTTTCTACGAAAACATGGCAAGACCCTGTAAATAATCGTAACGTAATTGGGTGACATTAGAGCTAAAAATAAAAACATTTTATCATAATGGCCCGTGCTTGATATCACAATGCAACCACCATAATATGAATTTATCATTTCGCCCTGATTTTCGAAACCGTTTCATCTTCAGAAAGAGATGACATATGGTATCAAAATTGGAGTTCTCCGACTGCCTACTCTTCTATCCAAGAATATCGTGGCAGGCTCTCCTCTTATACACCTCGCAAGTTTTTCCGAATGAGAAAGAGGAATATTCCAGCTAATTATTTCTTTATAAACATCTTGCGAAAAGGAAAAATTACCATTGTTCCTGATTCTGTGCGATCATGGCCTCCAGGCGTCACGAAAAACTCGAATCACGGTCGTGCTGAGTGCGCAGCAGTTACTGGAAGCCAACTCCTTGGGCGGTAAACTCGGCGAGAATTTACGCAATGTCATAATCGATTGGAACGAAATGCAAGGGATCGATTTATATTGCTCTTAATAGCCTTTACTCGTAATATTCGTTATATGTTGAAATGTATTACATGTACTATCACTGATGTTCTCTCTTGGACAAACACTCGCGCACGCACAAATACACTGAATATGCGGTTGGATAAATACAGCAAATATCAATCAGTTAGTATTAAACTGCTCTGAATTTTGTACTTAATTTACTGTGAATATTGATTGAAAATATCTTTAAAGTGGTCGGAAAACGCTATCTCGAGAAACGTGAAAAAATACATGGGATGAATGAGGAGCCAAAAAAGGGGCAAATTCATACAGTGAAAATACAGCAATGCATCTCAGTCCTTGGTATGAAATTTTAGACTCTGATCGTTCATTTAGAATAAAGATTTCCTTATCACACCCGCAAGGCCACATTTTTAGTTTTAACCGTGACACGTTGCTCGTAAAATGCTTATTTCCCCACTCACTCGTCTCTGTTTCCTTTGCAGTAGCCGATACCTCTTATGACCGTGCTTGTTATAAATGAGTTTGACTGCTGTTCCGAATTGACCTCGGGATGGGTTTCCATGCGGATACTGCAGGGGAAGGAGGGGCAGTATATAGGAAAGGGTAGAGTTGGTGGTTGCCGTGGTGGGGTCATAACGGACAGGGTGGGGGACCTCATCGTCATTGGTGTCACGCGATGCATCGACCTCCATCCTACGGCCGCCAGGATTGAAGAGGCGGAGGGCGAGATGGTGCGTGGGTAGTTGCGTTCCGCCCACGTCGAAAACATTTCTTGCTTCCAGAGGCCTCAATGCAGATATCTCTTCTCTCTCTCACCCACCCACACACACGCTCTTGGCGCTGTCTACGCCTCAATATAACTGCAGCGTCTCACCGAACGACTATCGCAGTTGAAAGGAATGTTCTTCTTCCGGATTTTCTTTTTCCGGGTCTAAAATTGGGACTCCGATAATAGAGGAGCAGTTGATTAGCTCATTAGTCGTTTGTATTTTTAGCCACTGAGCAATTTTATCGCAGTCTCTGGTTTTCAAACCGAGTACTGTCTTGAGGTCTCCATTAAAAGCTAAATCTCATTGCCTACCAATTCCTTCATTTTTTTATAGTTCCTTCTGCCAGCGGTTTCCATTACTTGCTTCTTAGAATTCATCCATGGCTTTTGTATGAGATACTATTCATTAGTGTTACATCAATTTAATTATGGTCTTTGGCAAATTATGGTCACTTGAGATAATGACGGAATCCAGGTGGTGCGGTGGCAAACGTATTGGCTTTCCACCCCAAGGGGCCCGGGTTCGAATCCCGGTGACGACAGATACTTTTCAGTGTTTTACCGATTCCTGCTTGAGGTGCTTTGTGGAAGGCACTTTGAGTGGGTACGCCGTCCGTCGGATGGGACGTTAAGCTGCGGACCCCTTTGGCGCCTTTCGTTAAGAGCAGGCTAATGCCGACGCCGAGTTTCTCTCCACCCTTTATCCTTTCCTGTCCATCTCTATGGCGCAAATGACTTCAGCTGTCGGTTGCCTCCCATTAAAACTACTACTCGAGATAATGAAAGTTAGTTTATTTCTACTTCTTCTTTTAAGTGTCCTCCACATTATTTTCTTTCTCTTCATCTTTTCTTCCAAGTGTTGGTCAACAATTCAGCTCGTACTATCCATTTTATTTTCATCTTTCTTCTATCGCAACATTTTTCCTTCATATTTTCTCTGCTGCTGCCATCATTTTTATCTCTAAACAAGAAAGTATACTCCATAGCTCTCTAACGACTAAATAATCGCCACCTTATTTCTAGATTAATGTCACTTACCCTTAATAGTTCCTTCCGTTAGAAAGCTTTCTTTGTGTGAGCAATTATGCCTTCATTCTGAACTTTACTTATTACTGGTAACTTTAATGCTTCAATGCAAAAGCATTGCCGATTGGTTAAATGTATCCTTCCCTATCTGCTTGGAGATCAGCTTTTATATATTGACTGCAGGTTATTACCTCAATTATGATTGTTTTAGTCTGAAGCTTGTATTTATTTCAGAAATCCTGCAATCTCATCTGCATTAATTCCATCATATTTTTCAAGTTTTATGTCGGTCCCAAAAATAATCAAAAATACCTCATCGTCTTTTTTGATTCAAAAGGCTTTATCCATAAAGGATTTGTGACTCAGGGACAGACAGTGGACAGTTATATTTTTGTGGAAGTCCTAGAAAGGCATCGAAAAAGAGCGCAACGGGTCAAGAAGAATATCTTTGCCAACCGGAGAGGCTGTGCCGTAACATTGCGTTCGTCTCACACCACCTTCCTCGTGATCGAGTACCTGCCCGAGAAAAAGTTGGCAACACTGCCCCAGTCACCTTACAGCCCAAATGTTGCACCACTGGACTCTTTTTGGTCCCAAGAATATAAAGTAGCTTGAAAGACAACCATTTTGGAACTATGGATAACGTCGAAGAGGACGTTACGAGGTGCCTGAATAAAGTTCCCATCCACGCATTCCAGGAAGCATATTGTGACTGGCAGAGACGCTGATACAGGTGTGTTGGTGCAAAAGAGTGTTATTTTGGAGAACTTTAGGAATATTTTTTTTAATCTCTAATGAATTTCTTCCCCGGATTTATTCTATTAATTTTTGGGACAGTCCATGTATTTTCATGTCGTCTGTAAATCGCAGGATATTTATACTTTATTGGTATTCCTATTCGTAATCTGTTCACCATTGTTCCATAATCTAGGTGATTTCTCCCTACTGTATACAAATTATTCCATAGAATCGGTATTGTTTTCTAACCAATCAAGTAAATGTGGATTATTGAACTTAAAAAAATTGGAAATGTAATATGCATTCTGAATTAAAGGTTATTCTAAGCCATTACTGTCTCCTGATCATCTTATTAAATACCGTGTGGTATCATGCAATTTATCATATTTCCTCTTCACCACCCATCAACATTCTTTTCGAATTTTCATCTGTATGTCATACGAAATGAGGGTTATATGGTACACTGCATAAGCTTTTATTTTTCCCCTTTCATCCAAGTAACATCACTGTCATTTGTTTGCCTTCCTTTCCACACAAACCACAGAATTTATCTTCTGAGTTCCATGACACGTATTGTATAACACCTACAATCTCAATAATCCAATCTATAAACGATGAATCACATGCCGGAATGGTCCGATTAAAATATATCGCGTGAGTTCCAATGAAGATAAAATATGGAACAAATGATTTTGCTTGTGATTACAAAGAGGTATGGATTTAATCTGACCTCATTAACAGAAACTTACGTACATATGAATCACAGAGTGTGTTCTGCTCATGCCAAATATTACTTTCAAAGTGAATTCGTAGTGGTAAAATAATTATCCATAATGTTGGAAAAACAAAATGAATTGGCTAGTTCCTGATTAATATATCACGTTAGTGCCAAAATGTTTATGGTGCTTCGACTACTCAAACAGTCATTGATCATTGTGCCGGAGCAAATGTCTCAGGTCAATTCGAGTGGCGGTAGCGATTTGGCGTGAGTAGATATGACGGTCGGGGTCACATCGCATCATAAATCCCCGCGAGTTGAAAACATCGAGCGTCGGAGCGACATCCACCGCCGACGGTGTGTTGTTTTATTTTCAGGTTTCGCCAAAGCGTGACGGGATGGGTGGGTCATTGGACGGACAGAGGGCCGTGACCTCTCAACCGAAAAGGATCATGGGTATGAGAAGGGATAATAAAGCGAATTAAGCTCCTCAATTAAAAAAATAAGTACCAGGAATCGCAAAGTAACTTCCGCCTCAATTCTTTGTTGCATTTATTTTGATTATTCTCATGCATAGGATATGCTGCATACTTATTTTATGCATATTCCCTTTTGGTAGTGTCGTGAAGGTTCTAAATTTTATGAAATTTGAATAACCCTTCGTTAATAATGACAGCTTGATATCAGTTTTCCGGGATTACTATATATTTTAACGAGGCATAACCAGTTTCGACTTAATATCATTTTCCATTTAATAATTTTATTATATTTGTTTAAATTGAGGCTAAGCATTTAAGTGACGGCGTTTTAAATTAAAATAATCGAAATTAATATTAGTACGACAAGCATAATTGCTGAATCAATATTGTAAGTTGCGAATAATGCAGTATAGGGAATGTGTGCGTTAGAAATTAATGTGAGTTGAATGCACCGTTAATAGATAAGCATGAAAAATATGTTGCTCTTAATGGTGTTCATGTTGAGAGAATGAATAATATTTAAATCGTCAATATATTGTAGGAAAGTAAATGGTTTTAGTGGAAGGAGGAAAAGAAGGAGACCAATAAAGTTATGGACTTACGTGTCAATTAGTCAGTTGCTGAAGACGTAGAGATTTAGGAGTATCGGGAGTATGAGAACAGATGTTGATTACAAATTGCATGACTGTGGAAAAGACCAAAAGGATAGGTAAGGAGAGCTTATTGTGAAAATTGAATGAATTTGTAAGTGGCAGTAAGATTACTAAAAACACCTCATTTCAGTTTATAAATTCAATCGTGTCCACACAGAAAGTGCACGTATTGAAGAGGTATGCATGAGGAAAACTCGAAATGTGGTTTTTTGGCGTTACTATGAAATCAATGCTGACATTGCAGTATATAGTAAGTAGCCTTTAGTAGCAGTTCAAATCAAAAGTTTGAAATGGACGTTGATGCCAAAAATTCTACTTAATATTCCTGTCTTGGGTAATCATTTCACGAACTCGTTAGTTTGCAACGATAGTATGGATTGGAATCGTTCGGGTGGGAAAAGGTTGAGTCAATTTTTTTCAGAAAATTCATGGACGATGAAATATAACCTAGACTCGAGAGGAGCACCCTAAAAAGCAAAAAGGCCTTCCTGGCGGAATCAAGAGATTTATAGATACGTATCCTTCACGTTTCCCCCTCACGAGGCGACTTGATTCATTTTCCGCGTGACGTTTAAGCTCCGATGGTCTTTTCTCGCTCGCCGAATCGTTCACTCGTTCCATCAGGAACTTTTTTCGAAGCGAGAAAATCCCGTAACCTATGTCCATATCACGTCGCCAACGAGTGCATTGCCGGCCGACTTCTTGCGACCACGTCGCTCTCGTTTGTAAACGTAGCGAAATATGGAGATAGTGAGAGGTGAAAGAGTTCCAAGTGCTAGCTGTGGGCACTCATTTATTTTTCTTATTTTTTTACTTGGAGATTATCACCACTAGGATATCCTTTCGGATCGCCTAAGGCAGTCCGTCGTCACGTTAACCCCTGCTTAGCGAAACAGAAAGAGGAAATGGGATCCGATGGGCGGCAAAAATAACGACAGACCCTGTTATTAGCAGGCACGAAATCGTCAGGCTTGATCGATTTTATTCCCACACGTCCGTTCCGCTTTACCGATTTCACCATCCTGCCCTCCGTTTCCCTTTCTCTCTCCCTCCACCGTCCTCCCTCATACCCGCCACTCCACGTCCAACATCCCCTTCTCTCGAGCCTCACTCCCTCTTCGATCACACCCCCCACCCTCTGCCCAACGGGAGCACCCACGCACCACCGACCCCCGTCGAAACCCCTCTGCACCCTCGCACCCCCCCCCTCCTGGCCTCTCTCTCTTTTCCGTCGACCTCCCACTCTCCTCCTCGCAACCTTCAGCCGACACCCACGCGGGCTCCTTCAACCTCTCTCGCCCCCCGCCTCTCTCTTCCTCCTACCCCTACTGAAAACACCCTCCCGTACCCCACTGCACACCATCCACACACCGACCGCACCCCTTACCCCCTCTCCGCTCACATCCCCGTCCCACTCACCCATTCAATATCCTCATCCTCCACACACGCACACACACGCACCTACACACACTCACGTGTGCACGCCATACACTCTTTCCCTCCCACTCTCCCCTCTCTTCCCAACCGAGTCCGCGCCGACCAAAATTCTTCCCTCCCACACCTCTTCTGCCCTCCTGCTACTTCTGTCCTCTTCCCATATCTCTCCGCCCGAAATCCTTTCTCCATTACTATTTCTCCCCCATCTCTCTTTCTTTCCCTTCCAATCATTCCCTTCCAAATTCATACCCTCAACCACAATCTTTCATTTGATAACTGTTTTTTCGATTCTATCCTCTACGATGTACCTCCCACTGCGTCTAGTATCCAGATCAAAAATACGGAATTATCAAAAATCTGGTAATTTTAATGATTTTAGGAGGGTTCAAAAGTTTTTATTGAACTATATTATCTCCTATTCCACAAATATTGGTGTTATCCTAAAATAATTACTCCTTCCTCATATTCAAATGAAATTTCTCTCCCGCTTATTAAGTTGTAGCTTGCCTCCCTCCTTCCTCCTCCCCCACAACTGCCTCCTCTACTTATCCTTACTTTACCGCCTTACATGAAACATCCACCATATAACAGTACACTTCAATTAATTCTTCTACTGAAGGCGAAGAAGCCGAATTCTGGCCCCAAAACGTCCGTGAGTTAAACAATAGTATTTCAGTATATATATATATATATATATATATATATATATATATATATATATATATATATAGTCAAACTTTTATCAAATTAGATTTGTTTTGGCAAGAAATTATGCTGAAATATAATTTTTTGTGACCCTTAGGTATTAAAATATATATACAGGTATTATATATATATACATATATATACATATATACATATATACATATATATACACACACACACATATACATATATATATACACACATATATATACACATATACATATATATATTTGACGTCATAGTATGTATTTTACACAGCCACACCAAAGCACAATTGAATTCTGGAAATTTTTAGAACTGAAACTGTTTGGTTGCGAAACAGCGCGGACAATTTTATACTTATTTGGCACTGCATTCATCACATGTATGCCTTATTTTATAAATTCATGGATTTCGGCGTGTGTAATGAGGTCAGTTGGTTATATATTTATTTTAATGGTCAGGAAATCCACTGCTTAGGGAGTAATTACGTATTTTTCGTCCCCCTCCCAGCCGTAAATTACTACACGAGATTCAGAAAGCTGAAGGATTCTCATTGATAATTACTGAATTTGGGCAGTTCCGCCCAGTTTCCAGGTATCAGAAGTCAGAACGACGACGATGGCCAATTCTATTCCCGGTCGTCACACTGGCTTTTCCTGTTCCACAAACCCCGTCGGGTGGTGTGAGGCACCGAGGGCGCCGAGAAGGAGAAGTCGCCCGGCCCCACGCACCCTTTCTTATCTGCCCCCCTCGTCTTGACCACCTAGCCCCTCCTCCCCCGTTTACCCTCCCTCCGAGAGCAATCCCTTCCGATTAAATCAGACCGCATCCTCGATTTCCCCGGCTTCAATTCCTCCCAATACTCGGACATCCGAAACATCTGCGGTCCATGGTAATCAACCCAACAAGTCAAAGTCAGATCCACGAAGGAAGGAAGGTTCCTTTATCGGTAGTGGTGGGGTGTGGTCTTCGGAGGCGTACGCAGTATTTTTCCGCAGGCCAGTTATACTCGGCCACTTGTGTCTCGAAGAAATGTTTTCAATTTTTTCTCCAGTTGTATCTACTTCGGGGAATCCTTTTCCTTTCTTGCTGAGTTCTGCTCTCTTGCCATCACCTGTCGACGTTGGAAGAATATGAAGATGACTCACGGCACGAGGGTGAAAAATAAGCATTATAATGACAAAACTGGCTTCGCTCCCCAGTTTCTCATACTTTTTCTCAAACTCAATCTTGTTCTCAGTACTCTATGCCCACCAAGCGCAAAACTTACAAGAAAGCTATGGTCCTAGCATTTGTGATCGGAATGTTGTTATTATTAGTATTCTACCAGGTTCTGGTAGGTTTTAACAGACCATAACGCTACGCACTATTGCACTTCTAAGCCTTGACTAACACGTCACCAATAATCCTTAAACTTATGCCACACATACATGTAACAACTGAGTACGTTCTGCCTCCCTTAATTCCTTTGAAAATGTCCCTTTATTTTCCTCTCCCTCCTTTGCTTTCCCAGCTTTCTCCCCTGTATAACCTTCTTCAGCATTCCAATTCCCCCTCGGTGACTTGGTAACACTTGAGCTACATTGTCAATTTTCTTTACCATACATTTTATTTTCTCCATTCTTCACACTCACGTCTCAAATGTCTCCTAACTAAGCGGTTTTAACACCTAGTTGTAATCTAGAATTCTATCTACGATAGCCAAGCATTTTCTCGCGAGTTTACGCTATTCGATATATTCTTAATTACGACCACACATAATAGTGGCTCACGTGCATGATTAAGATATATATATGTTTATATATATATATATATATATATATATATATATATATATATGTATATGTATATAACACTCTTTGAAAGTCTCACGGATATGAATAATAATACGAGGGTCATCCGGAAAGTAGTACCCGTTCGTGCCGCATGAAGTGCTGACGACGCGAGTAGCCGCTGGACGAGGTCAGATAGCTTCAGTGGCTTGTCTGCCTTCTCTGAGACAAGTTGCGTGACGCTAGCATTGCCTGTGTTGTTTCTGTGATTGTTTACAATGTTTAAAAAAATTGAGAACGCCGCCAGTTATGAAGTGAGGGCAGTGATTAAATTCCTCAATGCAAGAAACGTTCGCCCATGTGATATTCATCGCCAATTAAAGGAGGTGTATGGAGACAATGTAATGGACGAGTCGTCTGTTCGGCGGTGGTGTCGCAACTTCAACATGGGGAGGGGGAACACACACGACGATGAGCGTTCGGAGAGACCGTCTGTCATTACAGACCAACTGGTGAGCTCAGTTGACGAATTCGTGAGGAACGATCGGCGCGTCACAATTGATGACATCTGTGAGCATTTTCCCAATGTTTCTCGAACAATTGTTCATGAAATTGTTAAACACCATCTGCATTATGCAAAAATTTGTGCAAGATGGGTCCCTCGCGTATCTCAATGAGCTGGCGGCGAAGGACTATGCAGCAGGAATACAGAAACTTGTCACACGTTATGACAAATGCCTTAATTTGCTTGGAGATTATGTTGAGAAGTAGTTTAAAGTATCCTCTTTCAAATAAAATTTTTTATGTTTGTTAATATTTACTTTTGTGTCTTTATTTCACGAACGGGTACTACTTTCCGGATGACCCTCGTATATAACACTTAGCCCGAGTGGACACATAAACACACAAAAAAGAGACTCGCTAACTTTCGAATTTTCGGTGATCGTAGCCACCGTCATCAAGAAAGAGAGGGATAGAACTGAGCTTCAGTTGAACTCTATGAAACAATGAATTAGCGTGACAGTGATAAAGGAATTATACAAGAATATGACTGTATGGAAAAATTTACCAAATATAAGTTTCTAGCTCCGAGATATATTTGGATTTTTCGACTGAGATAAACACAAAGGCGAGCATAAAGAAAAGATTTTATTCAACAAATCCTTAATGTTTAATTAACAAAAATTTAAATTGATCATTCGCTCAGTTAAAATAATTTTGAGTTTTCCTTTGTTATCATTCCTTCCATATATTTATATAATTCTTTGCATATCAAGACTTCTATTCAAACTTTAACGGCGAATAAATTTCCACAACGGGAGTAATGGCATATGTCATTAAATACAACTCTCCTCCTGAAGTGTCATCAAAATTAAAACGGAAAACCGTTAAACCGGTAGCGTGTTTCATGTTTTCAAAGGGAACTGCTCTCAGGCACGACCGCCTTCAAAGTTTATCGCAGATGAGAGGCTTCAGCTACGCAGTGGATTTTATGTCCACACATTATTTCTTTTGGCAACGTTTTTATAGCCTCATCCCTAATACGCCGTAAAAATAATCGTGCGTTGAATAAAAAAGCGCGATTGCCCGATACGTGTTACGTGCATTAGAATGACCCCTTATTCTTCAGCATTTAAAGTGACTGCGTGTTTGCTCTTAAGAACGTGCTAATTATATCCCGACTCCATATCTCTCTCTCTTCCGCCGCCTCCTCTCCCTTTTTATGGGTTAAATGTAGCTCGAGGCGCGTGGAGAGATGAAACGGCTTCAGTTTTGTTCGCCCCTGTTAGCTTCATGGCCCTGGATTCTGTTTGTGGTGAGCCCTTACCACGAGGAGCTACTGCGAACCACACCCGGGTACCCTTCGGAAATAAAAATTGCAATAATAATAATGACGATCTAGCTCCATAATTGCTTTCCGGAGTACGACCTCGCCTTTTCTCGCGAGGGAGTTTTAGCTTTTAGCTCTTCATCTTTTTTTTTGTTTTCGTACCTCTTGGCTTTATGCCACGGGGAGTTTCTGTTATTTAATTCGATTCGGAAATTTTCCGCGAAGTCGACGAACGAAGCGATTGAAGTGTGGAGGGAAGGGAGGATGGAGGCGAGGATGGTAGGATGATAAGGGAAATAAATAAATTTAAATATATATATATATATATATATATATATATATATATATGTAGTTATATACATACATACATATATGTGTATACACACACACGAAGGAAAGGGAATTAATTAATTCCTCCGGAAAGTGCGCGACGTGGAAAACTAAAGCTTAGGAGGGAAAGAAGAGTTTTTGACCCCTCTTCCCCTTGTCTCCACCCGCGGTTCAAATCGCTCGCACCGTCCTCTCGCAATATTTAGGGCGCTTTTGGTCCGTAGAGCGTTGGTGAGCTCCGAACCTAATTGAAGGACGCGAGGGACTCGTTAATTTGCACCCCATCCTTCTCCCGGGAAAGACCTCTCCCGTGCGTCTCGTTTTCGGTTGACGTCGGAGGAAGGAACTGAGGAGGGTGGAGCGCATGACGGAGGTGACTTGAGAAGGGAAGCTGGAGAGAGAGTTAGCCGATTTCGGTGGGGATTTTGGTGCGCCAAGTGTGAATTTCAGGAGTTTTACTGGAATAATTTCTGGGTTCAGGTCATGTACTTGACTCCTGGATCGCTTAATGCGGAACGTAAATCTCTACATGGTTCAAGAAGAAACTTGGGGGAAAAATTGAGCTCAGTAAAATTCCAGCGGTGAAATAAAGCGGTTTCTTCAATCACGACAGCATAAGTTTCTTTCAAAGTTAGAAAAAAATGGGATCATATCGTGCATTCGAAAAAGAAATGAAAATTGAAGATTTCATAACTCGTTTGTTTCTTTAGCACCAACCATTTAGCTGGCTACGGTGTTGTCAGATACAGTTCAAAACTGCGAAAAACTAAATTGAATGTTAACGGAAGCGAAAGTAATATATTAAATAAACGTTTTCGTATTTGATTATTATATACCTTGGATGACATAATGAGCAAAATTTTCCATGTTAAAGAAGTAGATATTCTGTGTAATGAAGCGAAGTTTATATACTTTAACCTCATTTAGAGATTTTATTAATTTAAGTCTGAACAGTATTCGTTTTATCGGAAACTTGTATTTGAAGAAAGTATATGAGAGAAGCCTGTAGGACACGGACGAAAGGATACGATGGATACGAAAGGGTTCGATCAAATAACTGGAAAATATTAATGATATAGGGTTAGAAATTATGTACAAGGTAATTGTTGGATGAGATTTGAAGAAAAAGGAGACTATTAGATGTGGACGGATGTCTAAGACTATAAAGAATGTTGACGGATTGGTGAACAGGGAAGAAATTGAACTCTTTCGAGGGCTAGAAACTTTGAGTGCTTGAAGTGGGCGGTAGTGTGGGCCTGAAGGCATTTGTTTGTTCATAAATTTTCAGATACCCAGGACACATTTTACAATTTCCAGAGACCAGTATTCATCCCCCTTTGTAAAGTTAAATACCGTGTATTTTATTAAAACCCCATCGGTTCTTCAGCAGACGTCTTGAACTAAACATTTTCACATTTTTATTACACTTTTAGAGAAGGGCACTTCATTACAAATTTACAGCAAATCTTTTACTCTTTTTGGCGCTAAGTAATTTCTATTAATAGTACCAGCGATTAGTTAACTAAAGTAGTTAAAATTATCTAGCTATCATAGTAAATTTATATTTTACCGTTGTTTAATTATTAAGTCATTCTCTTAGTCCTTGATGTATTCCCGAATGAGCCATAAACGTTACCTCTTGGAAGTTTAAGTAACGGTTGATGAAATATAAGCTATATCTTTACATAGTAGGCATGTACCTTTTTAATCTATTCATATTATTATTATTTTTCCTACCCTATAATTTCGCATTATATGGGTAAAATCATAGGCATTTGGTAAAACATAAGTCAAAACCGAGGGATTTTTTTAAATTTTATAGAAAAATGTTATTAATAAATGCTCTTAGTTTATTGCTATGAATGGTATAAGGTAGCCCTATACGAAATAATTACGCAATTTTTCTAAGAATTATCTTATTCGTGGTCATATATTTATTGTCAATGAATTATTTCCACGTTGTCAATGCTATTTAATTGAATGAGGCATATTATTCTTCTCTGCTTAGATGGAAATACACATATATTTTCGGAATTGAATTTTCCAAATTAACCTTGGTTTCCCATTCGTTAGAATATAAAATGAGATTAATTCACAGCAAGGCAACGGAGAACCAATTTAATTTTCGTACCCATTTCATTGTGCATGAAAGTGCGCACGTAAGAATTTACCACCTCGTTGTACCATAGTTAATGAGTGACTCGCATAATGAAGTAAGAGTTATTAGACGGAAGTTAACGAAAGCCTCCCGGCACGCCCCGCCGCATTTTCGTACGCGAATCTTCCAAAAGGATAAGTCAAACTGCCTGAAAATTGGAGCGCGAAAGAAAAGCCCCCTCGTGGAAAGCTCTCTGCGAGCGCTTAGAGCTTTAAACTACCATGCAAATACAAGTTTCCTCCATCTCATGCGAGGAATTGAATGAGTACTAACTATATGTAGCTTGGTTACTGCCATACATAACAGTCCGATACGATAAAGTATCCTTTCTCAGTTGCTTGGTTACTACCCCTATGTTTGCATATGTTTATTCAATAGTGTAACAAATCGAAATGATTATCACCTTCAAATTTGTGAACTAGTTGGTGAAAAAAAATTAACGAGACGGTTCTGCCATTCAACTAGATGTTTTTTCCATGACAAAAAACCAAATAGAATTGGTATGACACGTCAAAAAAATAATTCTCTCTCAGCGTTAATAAAAGCAATTTAGCTGAATAAAGAAAATTCCTCCCGTCTCAATCCACTAAAGCAGTAATTACTTCAGAAATCGGGGAGTGTTCTCAAACCTCGGGCTTGAAAGACGTCCGTAAGCGCATAAAACCGAACCCGCTAGGAGAAGTGAACAGCCGGTTTTGTCGTTCATCAACCAATGATTAAATAAAAAACACACTTGTTTATTTTCGCAAAATTTTTATACACCGACCTCGGTTTCACCACATTATTTGAGTTTCTAAGAAATCGTGGACCTGGCATTAAATTATGTTAAAATCAATGAGTGCGTATTTCATTTAGCCATTGCTAGATGAAAATTAAGAATTTGAATAAGGTGACGCCAGCTTCACTCAGTTTGACCGAGATTTTTCTCGCCTATAATAGAACAACTGTTTAAAGCAATGCCATGAATATATGTTTAAGACTAATTACATGAGCTTCGGTTATTCCCTTCGATGTGCTTTGAATATATTCTAATTTCAACTTCAACTGGAATTATAGACAGGATTCAGACGCACAGAGTCCCCTACTCTGTGATTAATCGACGGAATTCTGCACATTTCGAATTTAAATTGGTGTGCGATTTCATTCAACACGTGTGGGCAAAATATTTTCCGTCGTGTAAGTGGCCCTTTAATTTCAATAAATAGAGAGCCTGGTTGAATGGGGGCAACAAAGGCTCCGTTCATCCGCCGCACTCCATCCGGCTCTCGGCCATAGGATAATCTTTCGGCGTGTTCATTTCTCTTCTCTTTCTCTCTCTTCGCTGCCCATTTGGCGTTCTGCTCTTCTCAGAACATCCAATGTAGTTCTTTGTCTGTTCTGCCTTTCGAAAAACTCTTCGAAACCTATTGGATCTAAAAATATTCTCCATAATTATGTTCCCTCTCCCTACCATTGATATTCATAGGTTTACTTCCCTTGCCCTACGTAGAATTTATTCATCATTAGTCGATTTTTCTTGTGCGTCATTCTCTTGTCGAACCAAATTTCCGTGATTTACAACTTTATCTAACAATCTCCCTCAGCCAAAGTCTGCGTTGCATATTCATAGAAAAGTATAAAAAATGCCTTTTATTTAACCATGCGAATGTCTTGATTAAGTGCATAAAACTTCCTTCATATTCCTTCGATTTAAAGTCAGCTTGAGGTGGAAATTTTCCATCGAACAAAATAACCTTTAAGATTGTGAAAAACCAGCTTTCCCAGTTCTTTTCATTTTATATCAATCCTGTTTTCCATATGCTACGAAAAAACACTATTTCTCGCGAGTCATAACGATGTATACAACTAAATTCTTTGCAATATGCTTTTAAACGATTGCCCATTTCATAGTAATGGACGTCTAATCTCTTATGAATCATTCTGAGGAATTAGATCCATGACAGTAGTTGACGGAATATTTCTGTAATGAAATGACATAAAATATATAATGCCACATGAATGCATCATCAAAAAAGTAAAGCAAACTTTGAAACGCATGTAAATTTTTACCAAAATTTCCTGAAGGAAGGTTTCACCGAAATATTCGAAAAGTCAGTGCATGTCCTTTTTGTTTTCCTATTTTTAATGTGTTTGTGTGATTCCTTCCATCCTCTTAGACGCAGATAAATATTTGAGAACATACATGAAATGACTATACATTGATGTAAATATAGGTATACACACGTACCCAAGCACATACTTACGAATTTATGTGACAATATTTGTATGGGGGGATGAGGAATGGTCCCCTGGCTTTAAGTGAAAATCGCGTGATCGGTCGTAGATTGTGTTTCCCCTCTTCCTTTAGGAGGCATTAACGGGCGGGAGAGCCATAGCATGACGCAGTTATGTGAGCGAACCATCTCGAAAACTTGTTTCCGCAATGCTTCCTCTTACCTCCTACTCCTGAACACTCACCCACCACCCTCCAATCGTTCCCAGGGGTGTATTTCCAATACATTTCCCCTTAACCCCCCCCTTCCCTCTCCCCCGGTATTCGTTTGATCTCGCCAATCTGGGAAGCTTGTTGCTTTCGGAAGTGCAATAAAAATTAAGCCTGAATTTGATTCCCTCAAACTTTTATCCTCATCAGTTTTCTCTCCATCCTCTCTCCTCCTACGCCCTTCATCATCCGCTCAACCCCGACCTACAATCGAGGTACATTCTCTCTCTCTCTGCTTACCTCCTTGGGAGATTCCCGGCCACCTGCCACGAAATACAGAATCGTTGAAAGTATCCTTCTGTGCCTGCCCGACCCACCCTTCATCAACCTGCAGAAGAATGCCATCCTGCCTACCCCCATCCCACCCACACATTGCTTCTCCCCTTTCCACGTGGTGCGTGAGTGAATCCTGGCATACCATATTACTGGAGGCCGGAGCGGATTCAAGTGAAGTGATTGCCACGGTTAATAAAAGCAGTAGGTATATTTTTGAAGTGCAACCTTTGTCATGCGCGGCTGGATGGAATCGTCGCCTCGAAATAGCAATGAAGCGAAAATGTGAAAAGGATTTTCAACAACGTAGGTCATATTGCATTTTATCCAAACCGCCCGTTTCCTTATTTTTTTCTTTGATGTTGATTGGCAATATATTCTCCTATATGACATATAGTGCGATTTGGTCATAGTTTCTCTAAAGCGTACTTTTTATTTATTTTATTTATTTATTTAGTAAAAATTGTGCACATACAGCAGGATTGCCAATTTACAGTGACACATATAACAGGAACATATAAGGACACAAACATACAAACATCAACAAGACTATACTATTGAGGGAGGTGTGAGAGATGTGTCAGAGAAAGGTTTATGAATGTGTTGGCTGGGAGTGAGAGGGGGTCGATACTTTCGGGAAGGGAATTCAGTAAAGCGGGGAGACGGAAGAAAAGGGACCGTTTGGTGAGGGACAATCTGGGAACGGGTTGGTGGAATAAAGAGCGATCGCGGGTAACTCGTGGGGGAACTCTGAAATTGATAAGGGAAAGTTTAGGACAGTCGTTAATGGAGTTAAGGGTGTTATGCATGAGTTTTAAATCGGATTTTAGACGTAGAGTGGAGAGATTACAAATCGAGAGCGAGGAAAGAAGTGATTCAGTGGGCGAGTCCCGAAGATGGGGGACTCTGTACTTGACAATTTTACTGAAAAAATTAGTTATCGTGTTAAGGGTATTAAGGTTAGATAGGGCAGACATTGACCATATAGGGGAGCAGTAGGTAATTAATGGTAAGATAATGGTTGAGAAATATGCGGTTAGAGATTGTACATCTTTTATTTCTGTGTAGCGGTAAAGTAGACCTAGAAGAGACATGGCTTTGCATTTAACTGCTTTGATATGACCTGAGAAATTTAGTTTGCGATCAGTTAATACACCAAGATCCTTGACAGAAGCAACACGATTCAGAGGAACTGAATTAATTGTATAGTTAAAGGTAAGAGGAGATTTTTTTAGGGAGAGAACTAGAGTATTGCATTTATTTGAGTTTAAATTTAGCATCCATGTGCTGCACCATTCTGAAATTTTATTTAAAGCCTCCTGAAGGTGGTAGCAATCCGTGGAGGAATTAATTTCCTTAAAAATTTTGCAGTCGTCGGCATATAGTAACGTGTGGGCTAGGGAGGTCGGGACTAGGGAAGCTAAGTCATCAATGTACAGATTAAAAAGATATGGTCCGAGAATACTACCTTGAGGAACTCCAGATGTCACAGAGGACCAAGGAGATGAGGCGCCAGATAGTATTACTCGCTGATTTCTATTCGAAAGAAAGCTGGTCAGTAATTTGAGAAAGTTTCCATGAACGTTAAAACGCTGACTGAGTTTATTAATGAGGAGGTTATGATTGAGGGAGTCGAAGGCTTTTGAGAAATCCAAGAAGATGGCATCTAATTGAGTCTTACTTGTTATCGCACTAACAGCGTGGTGTTGAAAAAGTGCTAAATTGGTCAAGCATGACCTGCCCGGAAGGAAACCATGTTGGTTGCTAGACAGAAAAGGGGAAGTAAAATAATAAAGTCTGTTGAGAATAATCCTCTCGCAAACAGAAGAAAGAATAGGTAGTAAAGAGATAGGGCGATAGTTAGATATTTCATTTTTAATTCCAGTTTTAAGAATAGGGATAACATTAGCGGATTTCCATTGGGGGGGGAAAGTACCGAGGGAAAAGCAGCGATTTAATAAGAGGCTTAAGGGAAGAGAGAGGGAGGAAGCGCAGTTGCGCACAAATATAGGACTTATGCCATCGGGCCCAGGGGAGCGACGGAGGGGGATCTTACAAAGGAATTTAAAAACCTCCCGGGAATCGGTTTGGATTTGGGATAAAGAGTAGCAACAACTTGGAGTGAGGGAAAGATCGCTAGAGACGGGAGGGTTAAAAGCAGGAGTCAGACATTCCGTGAAGAATTTCAGAAATAAGTTCGGTCTTTCAGGTCCCACAGCTTTAGCATTGCCATAAGAAACAGCAACGGGAATCTGCGGGCGATTACGACGACGATTGACAAACGACCAGAATTTTTTTGGGTCAGATGTGATGGACGATGATAGCCTTAGTGTATATTCTTCGTAGTCGCGACGGATAAGAGATTTGGAAAAGCGACGTAATTCGATGAAAGAACGCCGAGTGTTCTCGTTCGGAAAATTTTTATACAGGTACCAAGCGCGATTTTTGTTACCCAGAAGGTGCACAGTGTCCGGCTTAAACCACGACGGGAATTTCCTTGACTTGGGTTTCACAAGAGGGACGAAATCTTTTATCACACTTTCAATAACAAGGTAAAGGAAGTCCACCCCTTCTTCAGGAGACAAAGCGGTAAGCACACCCCAGGGGAGAAGGTCGAGGCAGCGATTAACGTCCTCCCAGCGGACCTTCGACCAGGCAGGGAAAGGCTTCATGTGGGCAGGGGGATCCCCGCGGAGTTTCCGGGAACCTCTAATACGGAAAACTGCATCCAGAGACTCGTGGTCAGAGTTGAAAATATTCCTTCCCGGGGTAAGAGCCTCAGGGGGAACGGACGAGAGGAGAAGGTCCAGGGTTGCCAGGTTTCGGGTGCGTTGGGTGCAGTATTGCGAAAGTTGTAGAGCACTTATAAAATGTTCAATGAAGAATTCGTCGTGACCATTGAGAGGGGTACCATGCGTTGGGGTGTCCCATTGAATGGATAAATTAAAGTCACCAACTAAAATAATTGGACCAAGATTAATAGTTTCAAACACAGAATCAAGACAGTTTTCGAGAACCGAGATATCACTGCTTGGGGGACGGTAAAAACAGCCAACAAAGATTTTATTAACTTTGGAATGCGCACCATGGGGTAGAGAGACTTCACTCCATACGATTTCGCAAGCAGTTTCGAGGTCTTTGCGTCGCTTTGAGGGGTACTTGGAATTAATGGCAAGGAGCACCCCGCCACCTCTAGTCAGACGATCTCGGCGGTAAACACTGTGTGAGACCGAGAAGGATAATTCACCATCGGCAAATGAGGGGGACAGCCAAGTTTCGGATAACGCAATTATATCAAATTGCGCAAGTTCATGCGCATGGGAGTCACAAATTGATAGTTTGTTTTTAAGACTTCTCACATTCTGGTAGTACACATGCACTGGGGGGGCACAAGGAGGGCCGGGGTTAAGGTTCACATCACCCGAGAGCAGGATGAGAAGCAGGATGACAACTCCGCAGCGAGAGTGTGGCGTCGAGGCAGTCGGCGAGGGTCCGAGGAGTCGCCGGGAGCCATTTTTTGCCAACATTATTGAGTCATTTATGTTTCAGCTATGAAACATAAATATTAATGACTTGTTTCAAATCATGAACTGGCTAATGAGTGCATGGGAATCGCAAAATACAATTGAATTTGATGGACAATTTACAAGAACGTTTCAAGTTTAAATTGTCTAAATAGTTTTTTTTTAATTTTACGTCATTGTGTTATCTCGTATTTTATTATCACATTTTTTTCATCAATTAGGGCTATTCCTCGTTTATGCCTCTTAATCTGTGCAGGCCTAATATTTCACTTATCTAATTTCTGCACTCCAGTTTTAAATGCGTTTTATGCCATTTACATTTATGTTTATTTGAATTAATATTTCCAACTACCATATTCCGACTCTTCCACTCATATAGTATTTTGACAACTAGATTTACTTTCCTTTTATATTCTTGACAGAAGTTTCACCTCTGACACTAGTAGTGACTGCGCGCACCTTTTTATACGGCATATGATTCAACAGTTCTTATTTAAAACACACGTATGGACCCACAAATGAACAAGTAAAAGTGCTCAACATAATATTTCTATTCTACCTACCTCTGTGATAATTTCAAAGCATATTACGAATAATTTATGTGACTGAAATAGGTTTGAAAATTATAATTGTATCAATCTTGTTATTTACGAGGTTCACATTTCAGAACATGTCCCCTTTTTTGTCTTAAATACACAAGATGATATCCATTGGTGGAGGATACGAATATCTTTTGAAATTCCTAATTAAATCATAAAGTGAAATATGATAAATTATAATTTTTTATGTATAATTTACAATTGTAGTATAATCCTCATTATATATGATATACAAAGAATAAAGACGGCGTGCAATTCCAGACAATCTTTATCATATACCATCGTGATATGATCTACATATTATGCAACAGTAGTATACATTAACATTTTATGCAGATTTTTTTATACAAAATATTTATTTAATTAATGAATGAATGAAAAAATGTATACAAAATTTGTATTTTGACCACTATTAATCATAAATCTTATTCACTCAACAGTTTCCGGGTTTTATTTATATCAAGTCTATTCAATAAGTGTGATGAATTTCCCTTAGGATTCGCTATAGGCAGATACGAGTATATAGAGCCAAGAAGTTGTATATAATATGTGTGCGGTGAAAAACGCTGGATGGAGAATGCAGAGAACTTGGTTGAATAAATTAATTAACACTGATAAAGATACCAGGAACTGGATTTCACTTCTGACAGAGAGGGAATTATCAAGACCGCACTCTTTATCGGCAGATTGGATCACTCGGATAACCTGAGAGAAATGGACTCCCTGACTGTCGAACAATTTGAGACCATGAAAACACTCACCTCCTTGTGGAGAAGTGTCTCGTGACCTTATGGGACAAAAATATTGCTAGGATTACCTTTCATTTCGCGGAATTGCGTCGTAGAGGCAAATTATTCGCCGAATAAATTTTTCCCTTGCTAGATGACGGCTATATTGTAAAATTAAATGAACCACATTTGGCCTAATAAACATTTTTAAAAGTAAAAAACAAATGATCCGAACACTTGCCTTGAAATTCGGCAAGAGGGCGTATGGCAGAGGGTGGTGATCGTAGTGATAATTATAGGAGGGGACCGGCAGGTTAAGTCACTAGCAACATCAGAGTAGTAGTATTAGTAGTATTAGGGGAGGCGACCAACACCTGAGGTCATTTGCACTATAAGGGATGGACCGGAAAGGATGAAGGGTGGAGAGAAACCCGGCGTCGGCATTAGCCTACTCTTAACGAAAGGCGCCAAAGGGGTCCGCAGCTTAACGTCCCATCCGACGGACGGCCTACTCACTAAAAGTGCCCTCCTCAAAGCACCTCAAGTATGGATCGGGATTCCAATGAAAAATATTCAACACCGCCGGGATTTGAACCCGGGCCCCTTGGGGTGGAAAGCCAATACGTTTGCCACCGCACCACCTGGATTCCGTCATTATCTCAAGTGACCATAATTTGCCAAAGACCATAATTAAATTGATGTAACACTAATGAATAGTATCTCATACAAAAGCCATGGATGAATTCTAAGAAGCAAGTAATGGAAACCGCTGGCAGAAGGAACTATAAAAAAATGAAGGAATTGGTAGGCAAACATGGCGTTAGTCTACTCACAGCGATAGGTACCAAGGCGTCCCACAATTAAAATTCCCTTCCAACGGACGGTGTACCTATGTTGATGTTCTTTCCACATGCCACTTCAGGTAGGGATCTGGATGCCATTGCCAGATTTGTGACACACAACTTGTAATGAGTGCAATTCATTGTCGTTTGGGCTCGGTTCAATCTGTTTTCGGGAAGGGATTGGCTATCGTGGGGGATGGCATAAAATGATATCTTGCTTTAGATGTGTGAAATATACTTCCTCACCTCAAAAAAATCATAAAGAAAGATCACGTTCTCATCTATCATCGTTTTTTTCGAGGACACTTCCTAATTACATAACTGAAATCTGGTGCGGGTCTCGTACCCACGTGGTTACTCACAGGAAATTACGTCCGATTTGTTAAGGTTTCCGGTTGCGCGGGAGAACCTCGCGGGGCTAGTGGCAGAGGGTTTGCGAAAGAGAGAAAGGGGAGGATGTCCATGGGTCCATTGAAGGTCTCCGACGGGACTTCATCCGGACATTGTCCGTCCATTTATCCCGTCTCCTCCACGTAATTGCGTGAAAGGAATTGGCACGGGGTTTCCAAAAGAAGGCGCGGGATGTAGGGTAGAGAGGAAGCATTTGGAGCAGTTGCCATGGAGATGGACAAATTGACTCGGGTAATTTCGCGGACTTTCATCAACACCCACCCCTCTTCCCTCATCGCACTCCCACGCTTCCTTCCTCGCACACAAAGCACACGTGGAGTCGCTATCAATCCAACCATTATTCTCTTTTTCCTCCTCCGGAAAGGCTTGGATGTTTTTTCACTGGTTTCCATGGTAACTTTTAATAGGAGCAGTAGTTGGAATGGCTTCACGCGAGGAGGGATGGCGGTGAGGACATGCAAGGGACCCCGTGCTAACTTTCAGGAAAAAAGCTGTGTCTGCTTTCTCATTCAATTAAAACTTTAAATCAGTTTTTCAAATCAAAATCCCTTACAGTTGGCACGAAATGCGAGAGTTGTTTGCAACTAGATATGCAGTGTTGGCTATCATTATCAAAAGTCTAGATAGAGGTAGAGGCACTCTTGTGATCCTAACAAAACCATTGAACAATTTAGTATGATCTATGGTAAAAAATCGCTACAACACATCTGCGCCCTGCCTGACGCTATGCATATTAAGATAAACAATTTTTTATCGCTACCCAGCATTCTATCAGTCATTAAAGTTTTTCTTTAGCATCCTAATTTCTTTGGTTAATTTGAAAACGAAAAGAACGAATTTTCGGTTAAGAATGTTTAAGATCCCTAAGACTCTCTCGTTAGGTTCAATAATTTCAATATAAATAAATAATAATTTTGTGAAGATTAAATTTCAGAATACTATTTTGTTACACTGAACAAGAATTAATTGTCACGATCAAGGACTTCACATTTCATGTCATCCGCAGTTGTCATATTACTCAACTCAATATTAAGTCACTTGAGGATTATTTTCAACTAAATAAGGTAGAAAATGGTCGTAAAAACAAATTTAATTTAAAAGGAACTCAAAAATATTTTTTTTTAATGTATTCTTCGATTATTGGGAAGGCCCGCGAAGAAAAAACTGAAATCATAGGTTTCATAAAAAGTTATTTATCATTTGAGAAGAAATAAGAAACAGAACAAAGAAGCTGAATCTTCACTAATATTCAACAGAAACACTTTTAGCTGTAGTGCATTCTTGGTGACGTACATCTCGTATGACCAAAGAGGTTTTTAACTGCGAGTTCCTCGTTCGTTTACATTCAAATAAAATTTTTGATTACAATTAAAGTAACTCATGACGAGCGAAGATCTTTCTTCCAAATTATATAAAAATAAAAAAAACTCCCATCTGGTCCATCTTCCGTATCTTAATGGCGAGAGGTTACGATAAGTAACTAATTAGTAACAGATCCGATCAATTCCGCAAGACAGAGAGCAGATGCGTATGACTCTTCTTGCGATCCCTACAGAGCCCTAAAGACTTAACCTTACGAACGTTACGAAGAGAGTTATCGCATCTTTTATCGCATTTTCATACGTCAATCAATCCCAACACTTCTGACTATTATTTCTTGATGCATAACCGACCTTGTTTTTCTTCAGCTACTCCCATTTTGTCTTCCCCTTGGAGTAGTGGTATTTAGGGGAGGCGACCAACACCGGAGGTCATTTGCGCCGTAAGGGATGGACAGGAAAGGATGAAGGGTGGAGAGAAACCCGGCGTCGGTATTAGCCTAGTTTTTACGAAAGGCGCCAAGGGGTCCGCAGCTTAACGTCACATCCGACGGACGGCGTACTCACTCAAAGTGCCCTCCACAAAGCACCTCAAGTAGGGATGGAGATACCACTGAAAAAAACCGCCGAGATTTAGACCCGGGCCCTCTGGGTGGAAAGCCAGTACGATAGCCACCGCACCTTCTCGATCCTCCATCCCATTCGATTTTTCTGGAACATTTTTTCTTTGCTCCTCCCTTTTGTTCATCACTTATTTATTATCATGCTCTCTCTCATGCACACACCTAATGGCATGTCTAATTTTCCATCGCCGCCGCAGAGCATCTTATAGTATTCCCTCCTCAATTCCTAGGGATAGTAAATTTTAATTTTTTTAAATTACTCTACAACACCATGATTTTTAGAAAGCGTTCATTCTTAGTTCTCCTCGCCCATATTTTTATTTTCTGATCCTTTGAATTCCACACGCCATATTAAGGTTTTTCTTCATGTTTTTCATCGGCATCATACTTAAGCACAGCAGACGGTGTGGTACCGTGGATGAACTCTTTCCCTAAATCATTCATTTCTCTTGGTATCATCCGCTCCTTACATTCTTACATACTTACGAGGTTGTGAGAGAATTTTTTTTCTAGTTGTTGTCATCGTATTAGCAATTCTCGTGGCTATAACACAGCATGAAGTACGGAAATTCAAGTTTGACGGAAATAAAATGGTACTCATAGCTATTAATCACTAATATCCTAATGGCTAGTTACCTTTGACTCTATACCACAAGACCTCATGACTGTTTGGAATATAAGTTTAAGCTAAGAACATTTCTCTACTGATTTAATAGGATTTCCATTTTCTTCCCGTTAATATCCACCGTATACTTTCAAAGGATGCGAATTTCATCCATTTTTCCTTAGGGTAAACACAGTTAAATTACTTTTTTAACAATTAGTTTACTCTTTAGTCTGCTTTGCTGCCTCCCATTCAATGTAATTCCCAAGATATAGGAGTTATTAACCATACAAAAACCCTGTCGGCTCCACCTTCAATGGACTTTTTTCGAAATTTTCATATTTTTTAACGTACTCCAGTTGATGTGGTAGGTGTTCAGTATTTCTCCATCTTGCATTAATAATTTCTAGCCGTTCAAGCGAAAAATGACCTCATTTTCCGATTAATGCACTTTTATTGAACCGTAGGAAGGAGAC
Source organism: Hetaerina americana (assembly GCF_022747635.1). Taxonomy (NCBI): domain Eukaryota; kingdom Metazoa; phylum Arthropoda; class Insecta; order Odonata; family Calopterygidae; genus Hetaerina; species Hetaerina americana. The sequence goes on along the minus strand of NW_027287427.1, from coordinate 51,310,051 downwards.
AATGGGGGTTTGAGTACTTTAACCATCCCTACCTCTCTCTCCCCCTTACTAGACTAAGATATCTAGGCCTGCGGAGATCGATTGAGTACGGTGGAGGTGGGCGGTTGTAGCTCACACCCGTGGAGGCATTGGATCCGGGAAGGAATGCTTTTAAACATAATCCACCAGTTGCACTAGCGTTGGAGACCGACGGATTGATTTTCTTTTGCTATCCCCCATCGCGTTAATGCATGTGGTTTAAATCAAGGGATAGCATCCTGAAGCAAGGGATTCCTCAAATCATTCTCTGCTTTACCTTCGTCCTCACGACCTCATGAATATTCTCAACATTTCGTTCGTGTGCCTGAAATGTCATAGACATACAGGTACACATGCATGCGTACACATTCATGTGGATATACATGTATTATTATATAGATGCATATATATCTGTGCACCTGAGTATATATTCCTATATATATATATATACATATATTTACATATATATTATTAGGTAATCTACCGGTTAAGGTAGGTTTTTGGATGGACACAGCTACTAAATAAAACATTTTGTGACTCCTAACAAAATACAAAATGCAGTATCCTACTCTACATAAGACCCCTCTTCATCTCTGAGCACTTTCTTGATCCCTTCATCCCGTCCAACATCCCTATCCTGTTCCTTCCCTTTCCTCGTTTGCCTAACATTCTCCCCTCAATTACAGTTTTCAACATCCCACTGCCGGTCAATACACCCTTCATCTACTTTTCCGGCCTCCATAGGATTTCTCCCAACAAACCCCTCTCTTCGCCCACCATACCAAGTACTTCCACACTTGTTTTTTTCTCTGTGCATTTCACCTTCTCCATTCTTCTCCACGCCCACATTTCAAAAGCCTCCAGTCTACGTCTATCCTCCTGCTTCAATGACCAAGTTTCCACGCCGTACATATAGCTACGCTCCATATCAAAGTGTTTACGAGTCTTTTCTTAATATCCTTACTCAACGTCCCTCTCATCAACTCCTTGTGAAAGCCTCTTTGCCCAGCGCAATTCTTCTCCTTACGTCCCTATATACATATAACATAAGCACAGTTATCAACTCAGAGGTCGGTGTGGTAGGTAATGTTAGAGTTCACCCGATACTAAACCTGAAGGCTTGTGAAATTCACGTATCATGGCGGGGGGGTCAGTTCCTTTCCCTGTGCCGTTTATGTTTTCCCAGAAAGATCTGGTACCCGAAAAACCTGTTTATTTTAGCTCCCAAGCAAGTGTCCTTTTATCCTTAAAACAGCTGGTTTTTATTGATATGTGATCCGTTTATCTAATTCACTACACATTTTCTGAGTATATTTAAAAAATATCTGGCCTTCAAAATAACACTTTAGTGTTAAAAGTGAAATTAAAGCTAATTATTTCCACTGTTTGTTTGTCTTTATTTTGGTCATGTGTTCCTGCGCTAATTCTTTTGTTTTTGTCATTAAGAGTAGTCTACTCTTAAGGTTGATTTTTAAATGATATTGTGATTAAGCATTGCCGCGTATCTAAGCAACGTGTGGTATGGTTCTGCTGAATCTTAACATTGCCAGTTACAATGAACCATTTTACAGCTCAATATGCATTCCATTTCCCTTAGCATTGCTCATAATTCTATTTCCTCCCTTTATCCAGTTTACCCAACCCTCGATTCTCTTTCAAATCCTTCGTATTCGTGGCAAAAAAAAGCACGCGACGATCCAGCGGGTGTAATTTCGGCATTCGTCTCAGAGCCGTGAGATTAAAGCCCGGGGGAAATCCCGGACCGTTTCCCGGCGGTTCGCCGTCGTCTCGCTGCGGGACGCGGAGCCCATCCTAGAGGCGATCGAAGGGAGGAGGGCGGAGAGAAGAGGATGGTCTTCCCGCGAGAAGCGAGCGAGAGATGTGCGCCTCCACAAGTGCGGCTGCAGCCGGGGCGACCCCCTCCCTCCCTCTCCTCCGCGACCCCTTTTCACCCACCTACCCCCGAACCATGACGCGACGAGACGCTCTCTCCGTAATGAAAGCATCCCCCTCCTCTCTCCTCCACCCCCGGTTTCCTCCACATCCCCTACCTCCTCGGCGCGCCCCAATTAGCGCGAATAGAGAGCAGGGATAGTGGGGGTGAGTGAGTCGCAAATTAATGGCTAGGCGAGGAAGGGGGAGTACCGGGATCCCTTAAGAACTCACGGCGGTGGAATGGGGAGGGGAGAAGTGGGGGAATATGTGGAAATACCTCGCTCACGTGCGTCTGGATGAGCGGGTGTCCCTTTTGTCCCGTCCACCGCACGCGAAAGCTGCCTCACCCAGTGTCGTTGCACAACCCGGGATGGTCACCTCGATGGGAGATGGGGACGGACAAAGAATGAATGGGGACTCGATTCTTTCGGGCGTTTTAATTTCTTAAAATACCTTTACCCGGGATACACCACATCCCTCTACCCCCCCACCCCCACATTTCACTGTCTCAAGCCCTCTCCCCCTCCCCTGCTTCGTGGTAAGATGTTAATGGCACTTCCCGCACTTCTCTTGAGGATCCGAAAGGATTGGAAGATCGCGGAAAGGGATTCAAGTTCACTCTAGCGTTAAACTGGCTTGTGATCGCTGGGTCAAAGTGTTTCGCTACCTTTTGACTTCGTTCTTCGGAGCGGATAATTCAATATTTTCTTCTTCCCCTACTCCCGTGACTGCCAAAACATCGTATCTCTTCCGTTACTTCCGCACCTTTGCAAGCGTGGATAATGTTTGCTAATGAGTAGACATCAAGGGCAATGTTTCTGCGCGTAGATTCCCGAAAACTTTCCATTTCAAAACTCTAATTTGAGAGATAAATCAATAGCATGGAGAGAGACATGTTAATTGAAGACCCACAGTAAGTGATTAAAACATGTAATCCTAATGTATAACAATTTTGGCTATATGATTGGATAATATTTTATTGCATAATGTTTATTCATTCCTTCCTTTTCTCCAAAAATCAGTGAATTAACCTTAAGTCGAACCTAACAAGCGTTACCCATCTGAAGACGTGGAGGGTAAATAAATCAAAGATCTCAATCTTGAATTGGTGAATACGATGTTTTCGGTAGAATGGAAGGCATGCGGGTATTTTAAAAAGAATATCAAAAGAATAAATAACAATAAATACTACTGATAGAAGTAAAATTCAACGCCTAAATTGTAGTTCAAAATGTATAAACTCAATGATTTTCGGTCAAAATATGTGTGTATCATTCATTCAGTATCTATATGAAAATTTATAGTACAACTAATTGTTTATTTCCAAGTTGTGTACAATTATTATCCATGTGACCCCAGAATTTGCAGCGAGGACATCCAGCGTAATGAAAATGCCCTTATGCCTATTTTGTGTCTCAAGAGGTACGCAACTGAATTAGTTCAAAATTTAACGCGTGTAAATTTGCCACCTAAATTTTTTCAGATACTATATTTGTCGAAAGATGTAGTAATGTAATAGGTATCTCATTCTTCTGCTGAATTGAACGGTCCGGGTTCGATGCATTTGGATCGTATCTGTGTTATTTATAGATACAAAAGCTATTTTGGTATATAAAAAACTGAAAGTGGGAATAATCAACATGCCTCTTCACATTAATGTGTGGGTTTCGCCCTCGCCTGAGCAGAACGAGATAAATCTCTATAGTTACGCATCAACTCAACCTTCGGGTTGAATGCTTCGGTGTTGTGCTGCACGCAAACCAAGGTTGCCATCATGACTCCATTCCCCTAACCAACAAAACATGTCGCTCGCCGACGGTAATTTGGCGGACAAGCAGCAGTGTCGCGGTTGAAAATGACGTAAATCCTCAATCTGCCGATATTGAGGTGAATTTTGGTTCCGACAGTTTTCATCACCAGAGAACCACCTTGGTCCGCCTTTGAAACGGTCGACGTTTGGCGGTATAATAAGATCAGGTGAATAAATTACTTCTTAGTGGCCTCCGGCGACGCGCTCTTAAATCCAGCTTCGGCTGAATTCTAAAACGCCTGTAAGAAGAGCTGAGAACAAGGGAAAGCCATTAGGAACACAAACGATTTCGGTCCCCGGTAAAATGCTCGGTGGGATAAAAAGGAGAGAATTAGGGTCGCCGTTCTTTTGTGTGTGGATGGAGGAAAGGGGAAGGGAGGGGGGCGGGTAAAACGGTGGAAAAGGGAAGAAGGGTGGGGAGAGGGAGAGAAAGAGAGCGTGGGTGGAGAGGAGAGGGGAGGAGGGCTGCGAAAGGAGGGAAATAATATCCGTGGAGGAGGAGGTCTTTTGGTGGCAGCTTTCACAAATTTGGCGAGACCCTCTGCGAGCGAAAAAAAAATAAAATATGATTCCCACTTCACCTAAGTGCCCAGCTTTTCCACCCTAACCTTCACCAAATACTTCTGCAAAAAATATTTGGAGTCGTAAATATTTAACTAATAAAAGTAACTCAGTGTGTTCCAGTGTAGAAGAAAGGGCATAAAACTATACTGTTCTGTGTGTCAATTCTCAAAGGTTTTGATTGGAACAGGAAAAAGTTATAGATAACAAGCAAATGGAGGAGAAACAAGATAACTGGCGGAAAAGGAGGAAGGGCTAAGATGCCAACAGAAGAAAATTTTTGGAAAAATATTAATTTACGCATGCATACATGAAGATAAACCGACTTAATGTGCTGTTTAGGGGACCGAATGATGGACGCACCATAAGAGTAATAGCATTTTAGACGAGATATGACATTATTTCTTCAAAGTGGAAGAAAATATTTTATTTTTTTTGAAACCTCATTAAATCTGGAATAAATTTTCCTACCCTATCATTAAATTACGGAAGAAAAGGAGGTATAATGTATGCGGAATTGAAGAACAGTTTATTGTAGGCTCGGATGTCAAGTTGGGAGAGGCGAAGAAATTTATCGCTGTTCACTCTGTGTCCATCAAAAAACTAGCTTAAACGGTAGAATGTCAATGAAAAAATTATTAAATTATTACGAGACAGTATTTAGTTTGAGTTAAAAGTGGTAAAAATATATACTCTGCTTGCATAAATAATGATGCGATTTCTAAATCTTGAACTACGAGGGTCATCCGGAAAGTAGTACCCGTTCGTGCCGCATGAAGTGCTGACGACGCGAGTAGCCGCTGGACGAGGTCAGATAGCTTCAGTGGCTTGTCTGCCTTCTCTGAGCCAAGTTGCGTGACGCTAGCATTGCCTGTGTTGTTTCTGTGATTGTTTACAATGTTTAAAAAAATTGAGAACGCCGCCAGTTGTGAAGTGAGGGCAGTGATTAAATTCCTCAATGCAAGAAACGTTCGCCCATGTGATATTCATCGCCAATTAAAGGAGGTTTATGGAGACAATGTAATGGACGAGTCGTCTGTTCGGCGGTGGTGTCGCAACTTCAACATGGGGAGGGGGAACACACACGACGATGAGCGTTCGGAGAGACCGTCTGTCATTACAGACCAACTGGTGAGCTCAGTTGACGAATTCGTGAGGAACGATCGGCGCGTCACAATTGATGACATCTGTGAGCATTTTCCCAATGTTTCTCGAACAATTGTTCATGAAATTGTTAAACACCATCTGCATTATGCAAAAATTTGTGCAAGATGGGTCCCTCGCGTATCTCAATGAGCTGGCGGCGAAGGACTATGCAGCAGGAATACAGAAACTTGTCACACGTTATGACAAATGCCTTAATTTGCTTGGAGATTATGTTGAGAAGTAGTTTAAAGTATCCTCTTTCAAATAAAATTTTTTATGTTTGTTAATATTTACTTTTGTGTCTTTATTTCACGAACGGGTACTACTTTCCGGATGACCCTCGTATAAAAGGGAAAATAAATTAGTAGGTACTAAAAAACTTCAAATACGTTACGAAAATAATGTAAACTATACTTTGTGTGCCTAAGCCACTTCGTATTTTTAAGATTGAATCAAATTAGGGTTCTATGCCAATTTTACGTCAATAGAAATTTACGTCGTTTCCATTCCGTTCTTAGGAAACCTAAGTATTAAGAGATTAGTGTTTTGAAGTCTGATTTTATCTATTATCTTTTGCGATTATTTGGGACTTGTGTGCCACCTGACACTGTCTATCAGCACATGTATATTTTTAATAATAATAATATTATATGCGAATTTTCCCTGATGAAAGAGCCTAGAATGCAACGCCTTCGGCCTTATATATCCATTGTGACGTGTCGAAAATTTTCAATCGGTGGCCTCAAGAGTTCTTTACCGGTGAATACATTTTGCTATCTACCTTTTCGTAGGAATTTCTTCAGGTCCTTTTATCTTGTACGAGATCATGTTCGATTGTTTATTACAGCTAGTGGAAAACCTGTAACGAGGAAAGTTCCCTATCTTCTCGACCCAAGTCTTGAGTTTCGTCAACGCCATGTCATCTCATACTTGCCTTCCAGTCTGGAATCAATTGACTTTGAGGAAACTATTATCAGTAGCTCAAGCATAACCTTCAATTCCTAGTAATCGTGTGTATGGCAGAGAGTGGCATCCTATCATGGTATTCGTTTTGTTCACTGATTCAGTTAAAAATTGGAATCTAGTAGCAATAATCAATAAGCATTCGGTATTTATGTTTTACAACTTTTTTAAACCCCTTTTATCAAAGCGGAGAATTTCTTTTTTGATGCTATACATTCTATTCCTTTTGAAGAATCGGAAAATATTTCTATTCGTTCTCTCAAAACACGTTCCGAATTCCGACAATCAAGCCATGAATCAATCTTCTCCTGCCAAAGGTGCCGTGATCTGCAAGAATACTGGCAATAAATGGCTCGATTTTAATTTTATCTGTTTCTGTTTTGAATATTGCTTTAGTGCTTATTTTGAACCGTTCACGCAAGTCTTTGAGCAATGTCGAAAGAGTGACGTGTCTCTGAAAAAATCTCGCAAGGAATCGGGATATCGCAGTGACAAAAATTATGCGAAATTAAAGGAAATAACATATTTGACTTAACATAATTTCTTTGTCAAGTTTTATGGGATTTCTTATATTTATTTATATAAAATTTCGTGAATCATCATTTTTATGCAAACAAACACTGGGTGCTTTAGTGTGCAGTGTGCTTGTGGGCTTGAATTAGTCCCGGGCGTAGGATTCACTTCCCCACAGATTATCCACAATTCAAACTTGTCCTTTTTGTAATTCTATTCAATTAATATTGCTCCTTTTCCATCAGGATCAGTTTCAATTATATATATATATATATATATATATATATATATATATATATAGTATATATAATGGGCTGACACAATATAACACAAATAGAAAAGAATAGACACATTTAAAAGAACACTCACACGGTAAATTGTTCGAGCTTTCGGCCCTCTCAGAGAGCTTCTTCAAGAGAGACTTCAGTCTCTCTTGAAGTCTCTCTTGAAGACTGAAGTCTCTCTTGAATAAGACCTCTGAGAGGGCCGAAAGCTCGAACAATTTACCGTGTGAGTGTTCTTTTAAATGTGTCTATTCTTTTCTATTTGTGTTATATTGTGTCAGCCCATTATTGTGCCGCTCGTGTGAGTTTTTCCGTACAATCGTTATATATATATATATATATATATATATATATATATATATATATATATATATATATATATATATATATATATCTACGGTGTTAAGGAAATTTCCAGTTATTTCATAACTAAATTATGGCTTGCACCGTTAGATTGGTAAGGTTAATAAGAGACCAGAATGCTTGTAATCGAAATCCCCCACTAGTCGGCTCGACATTTAAGTATTAACCTACAAGGTAGCGACTGCGCATGGTTATACTAGTATATTTATATATTTTTTGCAGGTTCCCCCCACCTTTCCCCATCCATTTGAAAAACCTTAACCCCCTCATCCCTTACCCATTCCTCCTGGTGCTGCACCCCCTGCCACACACCTTTTTGGCGGCTCACAAGGTATTGATGTAGATGTAGATTAGATGAGATAAAAATTTAAATAGATTAGATGTTCCTTTATTTGGTTCGATGTGATTGATAATGACTCTTATGCATTTCATGCCATTGTGCCAAGAATTAAAACATAGACCCGAAGAGACACGTGCGGCGTTAACGTCGAAAAGCGAATGAAATGGACCCGTAGTGCGTAGAAGCGAGGTTGCCACGTTACGTGTACATCTACATCTACATAATACCCCGCAAGCCGCCGCAAGGACGTGTGGCGGGGGGTGTTAGATCATCAACCGTAAAAAGGAACAATACCACTTGCAAAACAGCAACATGGAAAATTACACCCACAGCAGCGCACACACTCATGCTAAAATCCCTTCATCCAATACTCACGCAAACACATATGCCATAAATCAACAAACAACTGCACCCCAGGATGCAGCACGAAAGCCATCCAACAACACGCAAGCCAGGACACAACAAGCAAGAATGTGAAACTCCAATACCACATGAACATGCACCATAAAACACTCTACCCCCCGAGGAGACTGTAAAAGGCAGGGAATGCGACCCAACGTTACAGGTAGCAGGAATTTCCCCCGGGGCATTTAAAGAGGGACGAGGGATTGAATAATAATAATATTTAATAATAATATTGAATAATAATATGTAAATTGAAAGTAGTAATAATGAACAGTTGAGTTTCAATTATCGATTGATTAAAAATTTTTATTGCATTTTCCGTAGGAATCAGAAGCAAATATGCTCACAAACCCACTCCAGGCTGCCCAAATTGACGAATTAGTTGTACCTCATCGTATTCCTTGCCTCAGTTCCATCACCAGGTTTGATTTACTATCGATTGTCGATTTCGGAATGGTAAAATAGGTGTGAGAAGCTCTTGATCTGCTTATTCGTGCTCTTCGAAGAGCGATCCGTAATCCTGGAAATGGGGAAGAGAAAGCGCCTTCGTAAATCCGGGGACTTTAACCTAATATTCTCAACAGGATGGAAAGCGAACGTTTTTCTTATCAGACACTGACAAAAGCTCGTCTCACTCTTTCCCTTCCAAGCTTATAAGTTTCATTTTGCATTCCGTTCCCTCTTATATCCGAGGCAATTTAAAAGTCAGTAGTCCCACGACAGCTACCGAAAACCTAATTTCGGCCGCGTGGCGAAATCCTTGATGGAAAAACCTTTTACACCCACGTTCCGCGAGATGAAACACGGCTGGAAGCTTCTTGAGAGCCCAGTAATTCCTCGTCTTCGATGGCGTCCAAGTCCAAGGATAAAGCCAAAGTTAAATCTTATCATAGCTCCTCAGTGATATCTTGAAAGCGATTTTCTTTGCTGGATGAAGAATTGAAGATGGAGACTCCCACCCCCGCTCTGGTAATTGAGCACATCTTCTCTTCACACGAGATCCAGGGGCAATGGCATGCTTAAGGCTGTGACGGGAAGGAAAATTTTGGGTAAGCCAGGTAGGGGGATGGGAAGATATTGGGAATTTTGGACGGCATGAAGGAAGGTAAAATGTATGCAGAGTTGAAAAATTGATTTTATTTTCACACGTGATGTTGTGCGGTTTGGTGTAGTCTTAAAGGAAACTTAGAAATTCAACACCACTTGGTGTCCGTGTCCATCAAAAGTTTCCTTGTCTGCCTCTGATAAATAAATGTCTCGTCCCTTCTCATTTACATGGGAGTCGTTCATCCAATAGGTTTAACTGGAAACTTTCGGACTTAGTACGTAAAACGTCGGCACTTAGAAGGAAACGAAAGATAAAGGAACGATGGAAATGCTTCAGGCTTCAATTAGTGGAGGTATTGAGTATTCATCTTCATTTAAATTTTCCATAGGGTTCCAAAAGAATGGTACGGCGTGTTCTACTAAATTATGGAACCATCAAAAATAATAGACGTGAATATAGGATCGCGTATCGTACTTCATCCTTTGAAAATATTTAACTTTCACTGTAGCAAAATGATCGATTAATCGAAATTAATCAATTTTCAATTCCCAATTACTTCACCGACCATGATTTCAACTCCGAATGTCATTAGCGAGTGGTATTACCTTGTTCAAAAACTTGTCATAAATCCACGTATTTTTAATGATTGTTAAAATTCTCTTTTTTAGCTTTATATTATAATTAAAATATTAATGAGTTAATGACAATCTTAATGACTTCACATTCATGAAAATAAATAAATATCCGAGATCTAATCATTGTGCCTGGGTGAGAAAACTTTACCCAGTGGATGAAAATTTGTTTCTGATGATTCCGAAATATTGCGAAATGCGCCGTACAATTGATTATTTTAGTTCAACGGATGTTGATTTTAAATTCATTGTATACAATAGAAAATTTAAAAAAAAGATATCTACAGACTATCTTTACTATACACAATTGTATATATTTTATATGGTATAATAATTTGTAGAAATTTGAAGTAGTTAAATTTGAAATATATTAGTTATAAAAATATTGTGTTTTCACGTGGTAATATCCTGCAAGAGGTGAGTTTAAAGTAATTTGATAGCACCAGACCTCAATTTTCGATTTGCACGTACACGCCTGTGAAAAGAGGAGAAATAGTGATGGCGAAAATCAACTCCACTCTCGCCGAAACGACTGATCTACTCATGACGCATGGTTGAGCGGAGTACGCTAAGATCTCTTTCATTCAAGCTCCCTTCGAAAAATCGATTTTAAAAGAAGATGGAGTTGTGATTGAGTAAATTTATTTTTTCTCAACGAATCTCCACTCATCTGATTAATCCGTGTGAGTAAAAAGAACCAAAATATGCTCATTTTCCATTCCGCTGAGGATCAATTTGGCATAAAATAGATCTGACAAATTTAATATGAGATGGATTGTTATTCAAAGGAATATTCTCTTGGAGAAAGAGTTGATAAATAAAATAAATCACAATGTGGTATCTAATTGTTTACTTTTAAATCTGATGGTGTTTAGAGGTGACCCTGTGATTCAATCTTTGCCACCTTGGTTATTGGTCCAACACTGACTGGATTACCAGACACGTATTATGTAAATAAAGTCCACTAAGGGGGGGGGGGTTGATTAGCACAAACCATTTCTGCCAATCGTTAATAATTTCCATTCTATTACGGTCTAATCTATCCATTTTATTTTTCAATCATTGAGTCTTATAGATCTTTATTTAAAATTTGAAAATGCTACCCACAGTAAAATTACCCCTTTTCGACTTGAGTGATTTCTTCCAAATGGGTACGATGCATGAGAAGTGGCGTAGGTCGTGGAGGTGTTCAGGCGGTGGGAGTAGGGAAAAGAAAGAGACAATCCCGCAAAGAATGCTGACGCCGTTGAGAGCGGTGCACCCAATTCTCTGGTTTTCAGATCAGCGTGGGTGTGAAGGACCCTAGGGGGGGAAGAAGTGGGGTCGTAACGAACCCGAACCTCCCCCCCTTCCTGAAATTCACGTCAGCACCCCAAACTTTTACCGCGCGTGCGTCCTCCCACCTCAACGAAAACTCTACGCGCCGACTGAAACGACGCGCATTAAGGGATTCTCCAAGAGGGAGGAGATGGAGTGGGATATCCCCCTTCTTCAACAGCTCCTCCCTTAGAGCATCCCTTGGAGTATTCTCGCCACGAGAGGTGCGCGCGGATCCACTACTACCCACCCTCATGCTCCTCCTTACCTCCATCCGCACTCCCTCTTCTCCGCCCTCAACCCGCCGACCCGTGACTCCCCTCTTCTGGGAGCGCAGAGAAGAGGGGAGGACGTTGGGATATTGAGGGTTAAAGGGAGGGGAGGACAACGGGGAGAGAGAGGGAGTCAAGAGGGAGCCGAGTCAGTCGTCATCAGCAACGTTCTGATGTCTTATTTATGATGCGCCCGGAGCTATATACGCCGACTGTGCCGACGTCAGGCAAACGGGAATAAAAAACCCCCTCCGCTGCCATCCCTCCTCCTTTGAAAACCCCTTCCTCTCAGTTTCACCGTTTCTCTGGTAAGGGTTTAGAAGTGGGAGAGGAGAGTACGTTCATTTCTGAGACGTCCATTATTTCTTCTTTATTTTTCAATTTTTTTTCTTCCGTGGCGGTTTCATTCACGGGGATACACGTTCGAAATCGGACTCGTCCGAACAACTAAATGAAACCGCCTTTCGAAAATCGGATGTTGGTTTACGGTCTCTGGTGGCTACATAAGGGCGTCGCTTGGAGTGATATCGCGGTGGAGAGCGTTTGTTTTTATTCCACGTGGTGGTTTGGAATCCGTGCCAAAAATTCGACCCAGAAATCGTCGGCCGATGCATACTTTCTCGGTAGTCCCTGGACAAGGTTGGGTAATTTTTATGACAACGAGGACGGATATGTACTCGTCCGCGTGTGCCCATTCGTCTCCGTATTCTGCGTGGGAGCCGTCGCTTAATTAAGATTAATGCACGGCGACTTCTGTTCCAGACGTAACAAAAGCCTCCCTTCGCGCCGGGTACGGATTGCCCCGGCAACATTTTCTGTCCGCCCCGCATAATTGAGTCTACGGTGTATTATCACAACCACCCTACTTGTTTAACTGAAATCAGTGGAGCCACATGTTTGAAAGGAAATAGTTAACCAAGTATGTTTTTAATTAATAAAATCAGCGCCCTAAAATATGCTGGATAAGACAAACAGAGAGGTAAAGAAAAGCTAGATGAATTGAGCAAAAATTTAGGCGCAATGGAATAGTTAAAAACATAATGTAAGGGACATTTAAATGGTAGATCACTTGAGGAAAACAAAGAGACAAGTACATAGGAAAAAATTAGAAATATGTAAAGCAGAAAAGTAATCAAGAGGTGAGTAACACTGACATAGAGAAGAACTGAGGGTTGAAGTACACCAAACTTTGAGTTGAAATACTGATGATGAAGAGGGATAAAAATGAAAACGTTTTTCAGATAGTTAAGGAATAGAGGAAGATACTGGGTGAAACTCAAGTGAAGTGGCAGGAAAGGTGGATGCTGGGCATTTGGAGGTGTATTGGGATAAAGACGACTACTGGTAGAGAGAATTTTGGCTGAAAAGAGACGAGGAGGAACGAAAATTAAATTTGTGGGATGTGAGAAGAATAGGGAGGAATTGTAGAGAGAATTAATGCTGAGCAAACAAGAGTTTAGGCTGGAATTGATTGCTCAGAAATCCACCTATGTGCGTAAAAATAGTCAGATATTATAAGAAACTAAACTAACATACTACAATCCTACGTGGTATTACATTACAAAATTAAATTTGCCTTCTTTTTATAAGTTAGTAGTTGTGATACCTATATGAAATAATTGATTATATTAATTGCGTAAAATAAAATAAAACTTACGAACTAACTTCTCCCAGTTAATATTTTGTACCAACATCTTACATTTCTTTTCAAATCTAATACCTTGTTCCATCCTTCCACTGAATAAAGTGATTGTGCCACCAACAATTTTGATCAATCCCGTGAGAGTTCTTTTTTCTTTGCTCCGTGTTTTTTCATTTAATTCTGTCATCCAAGAGTTAAATATCGCATCAAAAATAGGCATATTGAAACTCGACATACTATACATGTTACTTTACTGATTTTTACTCTTGGATTCGTATTTTCATGATTCAATGATACTTTCAATTTCAATGATACAATTGATTATCATAATTTAATTTGCTTATTCTATAAGCATTATTTTAAGATATATGAAATCATTCCCTTATTAGAATATTTCGCTATTTATAATTGCTACATAATCTTTATTTCAATTCCATTTACAAAACGCGTCCACTTTCGTTTCGAGTGGGTTTTCCCTTGCTTGCCTTTATCTATTTTTGGCAGTTTTGTTAGATGGCTTTAGTTTTATTTAATAAAAATTAATATTATTAGATGATCTTTAAACATTAATAGGCTTGGAAGTCACACACGCTGGCATGCATGCCACCATATGTATTCGTAATATCGTAATCTGATCTATCACGATCCATTATTTTTCGCCCTCGCTCCTCCTTCGCCGACTTCGTAGTGCCATGCCTCAAACTAGATTTAGTGGAGCCAGGCGTGTTTGGCCCTCCATCCATGCTCCCAAACTGGAATTTCCACGGGCAAAAAACTAATAATCAGAAATAGCAATTTTTCTCTCGGAGTTCGTTTTTCCTAAATGACTCTTAAAATTCAATCGCTAACTAATTACTCCACACGAAAACCATCGTTAATTTTCCACTTTCGTCCAACGAGCATGCCATGAAGAACCCCGAACATAATTAATCCCGTGGAGGCATATGGATCGGAGCCGCCATGGCGATTAAGGATGTTGGCGACCTCGGCAGAAAACTAACCCGCCTCTTCTCCATTGATTTCCCATTTCACGGAGCGGTCGATGGAAAATTTTCGTTTCCAAATCCGTGCAGATGAATCTTTTAAACTGGCGTCGTTGGATGTGATTACTCGTTGAAGGGGTCATCCATTTATCATTCGACTATTTCAGGGTTGGCGATAGGGATATTCTCCGCTACCAGCTAGCGTGGAGTTATGAGAGTTAAGTCACGATTATTAACGTGATTTCATGCGGGAGGCTAATAAGACACCGCTTATATTCTATGGCCACGGGTCCTCAGCTTCATTATCTCCATTAGAAGTAACGTTAAACTCAGGCATTCTAGTGTTATTTTGAGCGTTACTTCCTCTTAGGAGGGGTCACGATAAGCGTTACTATAGGGATAAGGAGGAAGAGAAGTGCAAAAATAAGAAAAATGTGAAATATGTATACAAGGTATGTATACAAATTATCGGCAACAAGTTTTTCCTAACGTGGGCTTGACGTGCTGCATACAGATCGTCAGTTAAGTGTGCGTATGATTGCAGATCGTATTGGCATGAACAAGATGACAGTGCACACCATTAGCACTGAAAATTTGACGATGAGAAAGATCTGCGCTAAACTCGTCCCGAAGGTCTTGACGGACGGCCAAAAGAGAGTCGTGTGTCTCCTTGCAAAGACCTTCTGCAACGACATCGCGACACTTCACCAACCCCCTTACAGTCCCAACTTGGCACCACCAGACTACTTCCTATTCCCAAAAGTAAAATCGTCCGTCAAAGGACTCCACCATGGGACCCTACGTGCACAAAATCTTGCACGCGTACCCTGAAGGACCGTCCGGGATACGCCTCCCAGGGAGCCTTCGAGTAGTGGAAAAGCCGCTGGCAAAAGTGTGCCGACGCTCAAGGGATGTAGTGTGAATAATTTTGAAGTATTGTAGTAAAATGAGAAATGAATATATTTTTCCGAAAAATTTCCCGATACTTTCTGTTACAATTCATGCAAATGCCCACTTACCTGAGTATTAACCGACTAGCCGAAGCTGGAGTTTAAGTGAAATATGTGAATCGATGCAGAGTAGTTATTATGAGAGAAATGATGTTATAAACAAATTCTCATTACCAATAGCTATTTTTTGAGTGACTTAAATGGCTGGGTCTATTATACGGATAATGTTGTATGAGAAAAATTATGAATGTTCTCTTCCATTCGACAGTGAATTCCTCTTAACGAAAAAAGTATTAGAAGAAGAAACTATTCTTATTGAGGTTTGGTCCACTAATTCAACGTGGGGCAATATTTTCTCTTTGTGTCAACAGTAAACTAATGGAAATTGTACTTTTCCATTTTATTAATTCTTTTGCGCAATCTTCATGCTTTTAACGGCTAAAGTCCTGAATAGTACAATGATCGGGTGATGCTTTCTGTACTTCCATAAACATTTCAAATGAACTTTTTGGTGTGATGTATGTCTTTTTTGGAACTCTCTTCTGACATGCTTCGATTGGATCTCCTCCATCGCACTCGATTCTGAATGTATTTCATTTACCTGTAACTTCTTGTATTGCTTATGCCATCCAATCCTCCTCCTGCTGTTTCCTTTCTCTCCTTCAATGTTTCCCTCTATGAAATTTCTGAGGATGCAATGTTGTCGTAGTATCTACCCCAACAAAGATGTCTCCTTCTTTTTGAGTCCTTCTAGCAATTATCTTCCGCTTCCAATACTCATCAGAACTTTCTAACTCCTCAGGCTATCAACTCACTTTCAACATATATACTTAAACAACCATATTTTAAAAATGTTCAACTACTTTTCATCCTCCTATTTAATCATGTTCCGCTTCTCTACTAAATCAAACTCTGAGCGAAATATTTAGCAGATCACTTTCTCAGTTCTATTTTGATTCTACTTGCTTTTGAAAATCATGTCACCTTTTCAAAAGCTTTCCTGCCCATACAGATGCTATTTCTCATTCCTCGACGCAGCTTCCATTCTTATTTACTATGTTTCTCAAGTACTGAAATAATTTCACTTTCTCCACAGTTTTTCTTTCCGTGGATATGCCAATGACTGATTAATTCTAATATATTTTCTCCACTTCTGTCCATTCCAAATATTTTCCCCAATCTTAAAATACAATCTCAATCGTATAGTGTAGCCCCTCTTGTGATTCCTTAATAAATGTCTGATCATCTGCGTGTTTCACGTTGTTTATTATTTCTCCTGCCTTAAACTCTTCAGCATAAATATTGAAGAGATTTGGTGACAAACAATGAAAATCATTCTCAAATCCATGCTTGAGTGAGTTGTTTTCTTTTAATATATCGCCTGATTAAACTTTTGACTACCCATGGAAAAATTGCGGGAACATAATTCAATACCTATACGGAAGAGTTATTCAACGGGTACGTGCAATGCGAAATAAATAACAATGAGAGAAGTAACGGCGAAAAATGATCTCGACATCCTAGTATCGATATTTTTCCGTGCTTCCTCCAACTCATTTTGTTAGTATAACTGATGGCCTCCTCCGGGAACTACTGATTATCATCTCACAGTAAACAGAATCGCATGAACGATTCCGCAGTGCGCATCAGTAGGGTAGCATAAAAATTACATCCCGGTTTGCGAGGGAAAGCGAGCATGAAAATATGGCTTCCTCTTCCTCCCAAGATTATTTCTTCGGCTCCGGATTCGATAAAGTCTCGACAGTTCACTTGACGAAGCGCAGAAGCCTTTTGGGAAATAGCTACGCGATGTTCATCGGAATCTCCCTCCCGTCTTCCTCCGCTTCTTCAGTACAATGGCAGCTAAGCCTACACTCAGCACTGACTTCCGACGCGAACATCTCTAAGCTCCCGTGTGACCGACTCAGTTGCCTCTCCTTTAATCCATTCATCACTCAGTCTGGCTGCGGGAAGTCAGACGTATTGAAGTCTTAAAATTTACCCCTTAACATTTATGTCGGGGAAACAAACTCAATCGTTTACAGATATCAAAACATTTTCGAAAATTATATTCGTGTCCACAAGAATAACTGATGCGATGGATTGTCACAGCTCGGTGATATACTTAGGACCTCGTCATGAGTGTCTACTCTTAAAATATCCAGAAAGGGCGCTGGTGACCGGAGCTAAAAGCTTCAAATATTTCATTCGTTGCGACTAATTATAATAGTAATAAGGTGATCATCACGAACAATGGGCGATTTAATTAAGCACTAAAATTGTAAAAAGGTAATATGGCTTCTTGGATTGGGGGATTACTGTCAATTCTATCATTAAAGTTATTCCAGTATGCCATCATTACTGATGATAACTTTTGCAATAAATACAAAAATAATAATTATGCAAACAAAATTCCAAACAAAGTAGGATGAATAGATGTGAAACAGGAACGTATTTTACTAACAAGAATTGTAGGATATAAATTGTTCTTATCCGAAAATTATTGAGTTCTTTGTGACATGATTCAAATAACCTGAAATTTATGTGAGAAGTTAAAGTAAATATGATAGGATGGATGTTGTAACAATTATAAAAATTTGAATCTCATTAAGTATAAGTTAAAAAAATATCTGCCGATAAGCAATGAATTGTTTAAAAGTAAGAAAAGTTCTGTTGTATTTAGATCAGTGATTCTCGGCCTTTTTGGCTCGATTTTCCCTTTTGCAAAAGTTCAGACCCTCATTTTCCTCTTTTTAAGATATTCTAACTCTTAAAATGCATTTCAAAAAGTATGCTTATGCATGTAATAATGAAAATATTTCACCAAGTCAGGGTGGGTTGTTCTCACCTGGTTGAGAACCCATGATTTAGATACTTGATGAATCTTTTGTAAACTTTATTATTTACTAGCTTAATACCCGGCTTTGCACGGGTTAGGGAGAAACAGTAATATAAATATACTACATAAATAAAAACAACAAATTATAAAGTACAATAATACACTACTTCATACAAATTTAAGAATCTTTTTTATTTAACACCTGTTTATAAACTACATTTTTTGTTTCATATCCAGGAAATGAATATATAAATTTTTAGGCGAACCTACTCTGGAGCAAGCAACATAAAGTTGCCCGTGGCTAAAACATGGCGATCTTAGATCAACACCACAAAACTTTAAAGACTGTCCCTGTGATTTATTAATGGTAATTGAAAAAGCTACCCGGACTGGAAACTGTAATCTTTTAAAGTTGAAGGGAAGATCAGTTGGGATTAGAGGTATCCGTGGAATAAAAATTATTTCACCTTTTCCAGTTAAAATGACTGCCTGGATTATATTTTTCATTAATTTTGTCACACACAATCGTGTCCCATTGCAGAGTTTTGGTGGATCTAAATTTCGCAATAAAATGATTGGAGATCCTACTTTAAGTATAAGGCGATGTTGTGGCAATCCAGCTGGATCAAGTGAATTTAGGAATTCCGTTGGATAATTGACGGCTTCGTCAGCATCCACTACGGTATCAACCGATTTATATTCAATCACGTCTCCTGACAGCATGGCTAGTATCTCCTTGTTAATTTCATTAACATCATCGTTCTTAGGAGCAAGAATGGCTCTTTCTCGCAACCATTCTAAATTTTTATAATTTTGATTAACGTTGGGATAGACTGCTTGTATCATATCGCGGACAGTTTTCACCGATACACATAAATCTGATGACAATTTTATCATACCAGATGCTTCAATAACTAATCTATCTTCTCCAATCTCCAAAAGTTTATTTGCAAAATTTTGAGCATTCCCATCTCTTAAGAGGATTCGCATGTTTTGTTTAAGGCTAATTTCTTGGACATGATTCCATAGAACAGAATGTTTTAAACAGGCATAAATTTCATCGGCTGGAGTCGATTTTGGAATGACAGGCAGAGTTTGACGGAAGTCTCCACACAGGAGTACCAGAGCTCCTGCCATTAAACTGCAGTTTCCTCTAAGATCTTGAAGTGTTGCGTTGAGGGCCTCAAGAGATTTTTTATGAGCCATCGTACAGTCATCCCATACTATCAATTTACATTCTATAAGAACTTGTGCCTGGCCGCTTGTTTTATTTATATGACATGTGGGATTTTCTTGTCGGGAAATATTAAGTGGCAACTTAAAGGCAGAGTGGGCTGTTCTTCCTCCTTCCATTAATGTCGCTGCAATACCTGAAGATGCAACGGCTAGATCAATTTCTCCATGAACCCTGATTTCAGCGAGAACTAAATTAATTAAAAATGTTTTTCCCGTGCCACCAGCAGCATCAAGAAAAATGATACTTCCTTTTTGTTTATCTACTTGATCCATTATTGTTTCGTACGCGAATTTCTGATCTTCATTAAGAAGTGGCTTTTTATCCGCGATGTATGCTTCTAAGTCTAAGACATTGTAGCTAGTTTCACGTATATAATCTGGATAAAATACACCCTGTTGATCTTGTACAGGTGCAAAAAGACCGAGTTCCACTTAAGTCTTGTTAACCATGGTGATACACTTTTCCTCCAAAATAATCAAAGTTTTATTAAAAATGTCGGAGTTAAACGTAATATCCAATGTAGGATTTTCACTTCGAACTTTAGCCAGTATATCCTCACTCATTGATTCTTTATATTTTTCCCATATTGTTTTTGGGTTAGATGGATTACAGGAGGTTATTATGATGGCAAACAAAATTCGGATTTGTCCTGGAAGAGAAATCAAACTGGCCTCTCGCAATGAGTCATCCCAGTGTTGATCTCCTTCTAGCAACCCTAAATTCTGGCTAGCTTCTCTGAATGTCTCACATATTTCTCCGTTTACCGTTCTTAATTCTGCAAATGAGCGAGGTCCTCTAATGGTATGTAGAAGCATTCTTAAAAACTAACATTCGGCGTTGGACTGTGTAGACTCGCCCCAATGCGTCACATGAATAAATATTATTCTCAGGATCAAAGTTGCCCATTTTTCTTCTACAAAAGACTTTCCTTGATGTATTCCACGTATAATATCTTGGCAATTCTGAATACAATAGTGTTCTTGCAAAAGTATCCTGCTGGCATAGTTGGAAAAATGCTGTTTCTATGACAGCAAAAGAGTAAACAAATTACATACATACAAACAAACACTCTCCTTTATATATATAGACAAATAATTGGTACTAGCATTATATTATGCATTGTTAAATTTAATTTGTAAATTTCAAATTTCAGCTTTGAAACTTGTCATTAATATTAAACTAAAAAAGTGTGCATGAACGAACGACCGCTGTATGTAAATATTGGAAATACCTTTTTCTCCGGCCATCATTTATACATAATATACATACAGGACCACATGCATAGATCATTAAAAATGAGAATTTTTACAGTTAAATTTTGTCTATCGTTAAAAATTACAATGCGTCAAATTATTAATAAAAATTAATTGAATGTCAAGGAATATTTATTTAGTACTACAGATTGATTGCAAAATAGCGTCACCATCATACGAAATGTTCTTTTCTGTGTTGCATAGAGGAGACTAGGGAGCACTTCAGGGATGTTTGGTCAAAGGATTCTTTATATATTTCCCGACTTTGCATCTGATGGAGACTTCCAGGAGAAATTTTCACTTTGATCCATAAATCATGCCCCACTACTCAAATACACTCGTCGAGTCGACAAACCGACACGGCCGTCTTTTTCGAGTTATAGTAGAACCGTTTCAAAATGATTTATAAAGAAAAGATGAAGCGCTTGCTGAAAGGTATGTTTTTCATTTCACGTTTTACTCTTTTGGCCTTTTCTTATTTGAAATATCTCATCAGCAAACCCCAAACAGCAAGTTTCTTATTCCTTCGTTACAGTTGATTGCCTCCTTTTTGAAAATCTCATTATTTTGTAAACCCTCGCCTCCACGATTTGCTGGATGGGGACCTTCTATTCGAGGGCTTAAAAGGTAATGTTAATGATTTTAATTTATCTGAGCAAGGCCTAATTTCCTCTTATCCTGGGGGAATGTTAGCTTACTGCAATTATAATTCGCACGTTTTCATCACCTTCCACCACTTTGGCTCAAGAACCATATGATTAATATTTTACCTAGTACCCTTTTTCTGATAAGAATAAAATATGTTTTTCAGCGCTTTGATCATGTGAAATGCCCGAGAAAACTCTCTGTGGCTGTGTCAAACCCTCCACTTCCAGGGAGCCGTCTTCCAATGCTACAAGTCGGTTTACAAATCCCTGTAAAATAGTCTTAAATGTAGTATAAACCTTTCAAATTCGTGTCCTGTGCATTTCAGTCACGTGAAAAGTTTTTCGCCATTTTGCTATCACCGAAAGACCCCGTGCGTGAAAATTGCATAGACGTAAACTGACTCAAAGTTTTGAGAAACAAGGTAGGGAACGGACGAGACCATCGCTTTTTACAAGCGCCAGGTAGAGCCAATCGTAGGGGAATGTTTCCGGTTTATCTTCGATTCAAATTCATTGCCCATCGGGCACTTACTGTAGGTGTTTATTTCGAATACACGCTCGTGTGAAATCGTGTTAAGCATTCCCAACTTGGATGACTCTTGCGGTCCTTCTTCCTTTGCCTCATTTTACCCAAAGGAAGCCTCTCATCTACCGGGAATATGAGAAGCCCAAGGTGTCAGTATGCTTCCTCATCCGCAACTTTTTTTCCCCCAAATATTTCCCCGAAAATATTCTGAGAAAACCCGTTTGCTTTTCCCAACCCATGATCCCCTGCGACTTCAATCCCTTTCCTTTCGCATATTCGCTCAGCCGTTTCCCCTCCAATCACCCTCCATTTTCCATTTCATACTCGACCTCTCTCCGCATTCTGTGCGACTCCTTTGGCATTCCCGTCCCTGCCCCAACCGATCTTTGCCATGCTTACGGTTAAGTGGACTGAGCGGAGTAGTTCGAGAATTTAAGAGGTACCGAGAATTCAGATACGCCCTCCGGTGCTGTCATTTATTTTTTCCTTATGCCCGAGGAAGAGAAAGGGAAGGGAAGTGGAAGCCGTCACATAGAGAGTTGACAACCTTTCAATGGCAGTCGCTTTTTCGGACACGGTGAATTTCAAAGTGAATGATATCGCCAGCGCCACATGGAAAAAGGGCATTCGCCCGGGTTCAGTTGAGGCTGTCACAAATCGGTGTTAGGGGATATGTATGGAAACTGAGAAAACCCATGCTAAACTTAATCAAGAATATTTAAGTCATACTAAGCTATAATATTAATCCCAATGGTTGAGCGAGAACAATAAGTCATTACTCATATTTAGCATCCCACCTAGCCTTTCCCTAGAATTCAATCGTGTTTCCTAAATACATTGGTTTCAGAGATTAACAAGAGCTTTCCTTATTACACAATTTTGGTTAGTTCGTTCTAGATGATAGGTTTTAATTCGATATGATGAAGTTTTTTTCTTGCCATTATCCTGTTTAACGAGCGTCTCTTATTGTTCATGAAATGTTGAATGAAGAATGTGCATAAAATAATATTAGTTTTCTGTGAATTTATGCATGTGTATATATATTTATGTAGATATGTGTGTATATATGTATATTATATATATATATATATATATATATATATATATATATATATATGTGTGTGTGTGTGTGTGTGTGTGTGTGTGTGTGTGTGTGTGTGATGTTTTCATGTCTTTGCCTAAAAGTTAGGCATTAGGATGGGAAGGCCGCCATACATACACGTACACACACACACTTATATATATATATATATATATATATATATATATACACGCACACGTATGCATACATATATACAAAAATATATGCGTGAACCCTGAAACACCCCCATCCAGTCGCTCTTTCCCAATCCGCTCTCTCAGAACTCTTCATCCTCTACCTCTAAACATTGGACGAAAGAAATTCCCTCCTTTCCATTGCAGAAATTCTCTCCTTACCTCGTTTTCTGTCCTACATACATCTTCCCTTTAAAAGATCCCTTTCGCCTCTTTCATCCTCCCTCGACCCTCTACTCTTCTCCTGTCCTCCCTCCTTTAGTTCCACGCATTCCGCCTTCCTATCTCAGGTAGCTTCGCCTCTCTCGCCCCTCCCTTCCGTCTTCCAGCCATCCCGCATCCCTCCTTCCCCTCTCTCCACTCCACACCCATCCTCCCACCAATCCCATTTCCTTCTTCTTAGAAGAGAATTCAAAGTCTCCCTTCCGCCACGGACGGACGTTAATGAATCCTCGCGCGGGCTCTCGTTCCCCCACGTGCTCAACCTCACCTGAGCTGTGTTTACTCCAATCCTTGCCATCGCCAACTCTAAATCCACTCCTCTTCAACGGATTTCTCCACCCACTCCTCCATAGTCCGGATTTGGGTGGCGAATTTTCAACAAAGCTGGTCAACGTGGTTACTACTTTGAGGGGATTCAATAATGGGAGTTTAAACTCTCCCCATCAATGGGAGAGTATATTAACCATTAGCATCCTTACGAAACGAGTTCCATGCCCCTCTCTACTGGACGAAACTGGAAAATTTCACTGATTACAATTTTTAAAATGATTACAATTTTTGTCTACGTGAGTGAAAAAATGGTCTTAAATATGCTATGAACGCAAAGCGAGCTCTTAAATATGTATTTTAAAACTTTTTTCATTTTCAAAGTTGGAAATTACCAACAGAATTGGAAACAAGTGTGAAAGTTATTGAGTATATTTCATTTAACATTATTGGCAGTTAGCGATTTTCAATTGAGTGCAGCCCGAGTTACAACGCATGTTGATGTCTACGAAGCGTTGGAAAGGAAGCCACGTTACTTCTCCGGAGTTGTCCGTCATAAATTGGTTACCATGCGTCATTTTCGTGTTTGGCGTTCGCCCAGATGTTTTCTTGTGCCCCTTGTTTGACAATATGACCTGTCAAATAAAGCATAAAATTAATATGAAATGGAACAGGTACAAGTGGGCCAGGCCCGTAGGCAGGATAAGGGTGAAGGGAGTAACCTTCTCCCTCCCCCCCTCCCCATTGACTTTCCTGGGATTTCTGCATGTTTCGGAGCAGGAGGTGTTTTTTTTAAATTAATTATTTAAGAAAGGTTCCAGTATTTTGCGACTGAATCATGTCATGCCAAATTAAATTATTGAATTTTGACTGATATTTACAAGTACGTCGAAAGATGATGTACCACCAAAGTGATCCCTATCTTCCTCTGACCCCAGTATATCTACCTGAAATAACCACGTATGTAGATAATAAAAAAACAATAACTTTATAAAAATATGGCAAGATAAAAGAATGCGGAAAGTTTAGTTTTCGTGCATATCATTCATGTGGTAAGAAATGATATAAACTGTGCCGTAGAATAAAGAAAAATATCCCCACAAAATAAAAGAATACATAACAGCTTTGATAATTTGTAGAAAATAAATAACTTAAATATTTACTTTCATTCTTTTCTTTATGTTGCTTATTGTAACTAATTATAAATCACCCAATTCGCCCTTGAGACCTCTTATACCCTACAAATTAGGGTCCCTGCTTTTTTAACTCCTCCTGAACAGTTCTTTATAACACCTCTGTAGCTCACAATAGTGAGCGTATTTACAGTGTCCAAGAATGTAACTATTTCACGCCCATGGTCAATAAAAGCCATTTACCAGATAAGCGAGCGAGCACTTCACAAAATATCTTTAATCAAATCATGAGGATAAGTATCAGCTTGAAACTTATATATGGTTAGCTCCCCACTTGTTAATTCCTGCATAGGTTTCCAACACCTCCGTGGATCATTAATTCCATCGGTTTACTGCGCGACGAATACAAGTATTTTGCAACAGTGGGCAGTGAAAGCTGCCTGCCTATTAGCCCTGCGAAAATTTGCCCACCAGCATTTCATGGAGAGAACTATATTTCTTTATTGAAAAAGGAATAGACAAAACGCTTTTTTATCCAACTAGATTTTGGATAGGCAATATATGTGTATACATAGTGTCCCAAAAATAAGTAGAAGAAATCAGGGGAAAACCTTATTGGATATCGAAGTACAAATTACTAAAACTCTTCAAAACAGGATTCTTGTGCAACATCACACCAATGTCAGCGCCTATGCCGCCCTTCTGGTTCGCTTCCTCGAAGGCGTCGACGGGAATCTCACTCAGGCTTCTCGTTATAGCCTCTTTGACATAATCCAGTGGTCCAGAATGTTACTCAAAGGGGTTGTACTTGGGTCGTACTCAAAGGTCCATGTCTCATCACCAGTAATCATCCATTCAAAAAAATATTCAGTTCACTTCCTCAGTGGCTCAAGGAGTCTAAGGCAAGGTTGTCACACAAGCAGTCTTCCCTAAGCACATTGGGGCACACCTTTCTTATGGCTAAATCTTCTGTAAGAATGCCATGTACTGTGGTTTTATGAATATTGCACTCTGCCAACATCCTGACATTAGGGGGGCGGGGGGGAAGGTCAATGAGAATTGAGCGAGTGTCTTAGTTTTTGCACAGTTTCATAACACTGTGTTGTTGCTGGATGTCCAAGGCATTCCTCATCGTCAACCTCCTCGTTAGTCTCCCTCACATCCTCTGCAAGCAGATATCCATCACTTGAGACATCTCCAAAAGGATCCTTAACCATAGTCATGTTCTTTGAACCCAATTTTCCGAGTGAAACAAAAACTTTTATCGCATATCATTGCGTCATGGAAAGTGGCATCGTGTCTTTTTGGCGCGACCCTCGAACAGGGGTTGAGTCTAGCAGCGAACCGTAGACTGTAACCGCCCGTAAACAACTGACGCAGGTCATGTTGTTTCACCTCTCAGCATTTTTTCCGCCACAAATCGTTCCACTGTCATCCGCTTCGCCAGGAAAGATCATTTGACTTACTTTTTCACCTATATATATATATATATATATATATATATATATATATATATATATATATATATATAGATAGATAGATAGATGACAAATGAGGAAGTACTAGGCATGGTGGGCGAGGTGAGGGCATTCTTGGGAGAAATCTTAAGGAGGCAGCAGAAATTGATGAAGGGCGTATTGATCGGCAGTGGGATGTTGAAGATTATAATAGAGGGGATAGTGTTAGGTAAACGAGGAAAGAGCAGGAATAGGATAGTGATGTTGGACGGGATGAAGGAAGTACACAGAGATGAAGAAGGACTTGATGTAGAATAGGTTGCTGGATTGCGTTTTTTTAAGGGGTAATAAATATTCATTTGGGAGTTGTGTCCATCCAAAACCTACCTTAACTGGAAGATTACTTAATAAATAAAAAAAATATTTATATATATGTGTATACAATTATATGAATAAATTAATTTATATAGATATAGCCATATATAACCAAAAGTATTCCTCGTCAAATATTACGAATGTGGACTATTAGGAGTCTAACCGTATTGTTTTTGTGAATCCGCACGCTATACCACCTCCCATTCTATGTCAAATCCCCGCAAACCGTAAACTGTCTCCTCCCCGTTTCCACCGCACACGCGGAAAAATAATCCCTCTCCGTCCTCACAACCCGACCTATACCCTCCCTCCTGTCACCCCTCCCTCTCTTTCTTCTCCTTCTCCCCCCATCACTCCACCACCCTCCGACTTCTAAAAAAAGAGACAAATCCTTCTTCCCCCACCAACCCTCACGTCACACCATTCATTCCTTCAGAAAGCCACCCCTTCCTTCCCCCCCCGCGCACACACATACACTCCACTAGAAAGAGAAAAGAGACATCCCCCTCCCCACATACTTTTCGTACTTTTTTTACACACAGGCGCCACTCCTTTGCCTCTAACCCACCCCTTACTTGTTCCCGGAAAAAAAAAATATTTCGAGGAAGATATCTGAAAAAGGGCGTGAAAAATTCCTCACCTCCAGGCACACGGCTCCCCTCCCCAAGAAGGTATAAAGGAAAAAAATGAATCCCTTTTGTGTCCAACCCCTTTCATCCCCTCCTCCTCTGCCGCCACCCTCCCTTCGAAACCTTTAGAAATCACTTCGCTTTTTCTCGCCCCACTCTTTCTCTCTATGTACCCTGATAGCGCGCGGTAAGTACCTCTTCGGTTTAGCTATTGATAACCGGAAGTATCGCAGCATCGCTATTATATGGAGTCGATGCTTGATGTTTCTTTGTTCAATAATGGTCAGCCATGAAGGTGAGAAAGCTGGTTTTGGGAAAGCATTTTTTTCCTAGATTATAGGTCCATATATATACTAAATAATACTATAATCAATCCTCCACTTCCAATGGCATATATGAGTTTTTGATGGCATCTCGCCAGATGGTGCCTATTGATAAGTCATCATAGGTAGCGCAGGTTGATATTTTTAAGGTGATATTGTTGCAGGAATATAAAAAATTGGCAAAAATTAGGAATAGAATTAAAAATTACCTTGCTTTGTTCATCATTTGCTCAACGACCGGACTTCGTTTATTTATTATGTATAGAATATATGTGTCCAGAACAAAACTAATGGATAATTTTCTCATTTGGCTTGAAAATTCTCTTTTCCTGCATGTTGAGAATTATAGTATTCGAGCATCATTAACTTATATATTGGAATTGTGAACAGAAAAGGTTCCTTACTTCCATATAATTACATAAATTAAATGCACCCATTTACTTTCCAACTTATAATTTTTTAGGCCGTTCATTATTGCGGACCTTCAATTGGCCGGTTATCCGTAGTCCGAGTGAAAAGCTTGAGAAAAGGACTTTATACTTTTGAAATGGCGGACTGTTATGACATGTAATGTATCATTTTCAGGTTTAAAGTGCAAATGCTAAATTTTCCAATCGCGAGGGAGGACGAGGTCTTGAGCCATCCAATCAGGAGCGATCCCGCCTCGTATATCAGCGCCACTTGTGACCATGTGATGAAGTTCAAACGTAAACAAACCTGATATTCAGCATGGAGCGGTTCCTTATTGATTTGGTAACCGAAAAAATATATTTACATTGAGAGCGATAGAGAAATACTAAAAACTCGACGATGTGAATAGATTCCTAAACCGAGATTGGCACCTTTCTTGGACATGTTGCTCATCTAATTAAATTTATTAAATATCTGCTAAATGTATATAGTTGGTAGAGTTGCGCTAGTTAATTTATTAGGTTTGTGTGGTAGTATGAATAAATATATTGTTTCCACACATGAACGTAATTCAGAAGTAAATTTGAGGGAGTTCCTATTCTCATTTGTTGAATAACGGAATGACATAAATGTTATACTTGATTGAAATTATGAAGCTTCTTTCATTGTGAATAAGACGATATTCAAGTATAATAAACTATAAACACTTTATAGCGTCTGTATTAGTCCTATTAATTAACCGATGTAACTTCCGAGGAAGTAGGCCCGTAGCTTGAGATGTGCACTTCTAAAATACACGAATCAAATTTTCGGAGACTAATAACGCTTTAAATTGTTATATGTATTTAATTGATTGATTTTGTTATAATTTTTCAAAAAATACAATAAAAAATATGGCACACACAACGTCCATTTGGAGATTCTTCTCATCCGCATGCATATTGATCAATATACTTTGGACATACATGCCGAGAGAAATTGCACGTATATTTACAAATCATTTATTACGTTAAAATATGTGTCACGTGACAAATATGAAAAAAAATTTCCTCTGTGAAAAATATTACTTACAAACATTTGTCTGCAGTTATCAACCTTATTTTATTTATCAACGCTCATTGGTGAATTTATCCTCAAAATCAGATTCCAGATAAAGATATTAGGACGCGTGACACAGGAAACGCTCCTGGTTTTTACGCCTCGTGCTCATACTCAACTGAGACACATTGAGGATGGCATACGTATGAATAGATAGTGATTAAGACAGACGCCCGCGATATAATAAATAATTGCATTTGAAATCTTTATGCACACTTAATCATCCCTTCATTGTTAAAGGGACTATGGATTTCCGTCGTCCATCGATGGCGATGGTAGAATCGTCGGCTTCCCATTCTCGCACAATATTCCCCCCTTTGGATCTCACCACCGCCTACTCAACTCCCCCACCCACCACCACTCCCCCTGCAGCTCTTTTGTGCCCCGACCAAACCCTTATCTCCACCCATCTCCCTCCCAACACACACTCACACACCCTCAGGCACACGCACTCGGCATCCGCCCTTCTCTCGCTACCTCCGGACCCTTCTCCTCCTCTGTCGACTCACCCATCTTGCTCCCGTATTGATCTCCTCCGTCCTCTCCAAGAGAACTCCTCCCTCCCGCCCTCCTCCTACTCCTACCTCCCTCCCCCCAAAAAACGCACACCCTTTCGTAACCTCCTCTCCTCCACCACACCCTATCCCTCTCTCCACCACACCCTCTTACCATTCCTCATCTCTTCCTCTTCCTCCGCTTCCGCTCATCTTACTGTCACACTCAACATCGTCCTCCTCCATCCGATGCGAAGCTTTCCCTCCCGCGCACTTCCCGGTACGCGGTCCCGTCGTTATCGCTTTCCCGCCCCGGTGTTCCCGATACCACGGGAACGGGTTTCGGTTCCAGTGGGCGGGGCCGCGGGAGTTGTTATCCCTCACTCGCCTACTCTCTCTCTATCTCTCCATCGGAGCCGCTTCGACCCTTACAGTTTGGGTCCGACGTGGCCGGGAACACTTAGAGCTCAGCCCACCATCCGTCGGGTAGGACGTCAAACAGCTCTGGCCGCTTTACCCGGCCTTTTTTTCTCTTAATCAAATTTGACGTAATACGTGACGTGATTTGAATCATTGGCGCCGCTTTTGATGGGTGATATTGATGATATTTTATTAATTAAATCATGGATTGGTTTAGTATCCTTTGGACGATTGTTATTGCATTTTTAAAAAAATGGAAAATACAACTTTCACTTCGATCAAAACAATTTGTGCTCGAAGCCTTAGGGTCCCCTGTCAGTCGTGGAAGTAAAATTAAAGCTGTCAACGTTAGAATTTGCATGAAGCAGAAAACTGTAAGAATACGGAAATATTGGTATTTCACTTTGCTATGATTTCTGTAATTGAAATAAAAACTTTATAGATTCCAAAAACAGCGAATGTCTTCGAAAGAAAGGCGTCCTACCTTGTTTGTGAAAATAAAAATTGGTGGAAATTACCGTTTGAACTTCAACTGTGGGCATTCATCATTTTTCTTAAAGTCAAGTCTGGTTTCATTAAGGTCGTTATGATCACGTGATTATTTTCATTTTCTTTCTCTGTCTACCGTTGTTGGGTTTTCTGGAGTTTCTGCTTGGATGTTCCTGGAAGTAATACAGTTCCTGGAAGAAATACAGTTCACATATTGGACCGCATGATCGCAATTTTATGATTTGAATAAACTTTTGCAAAGTATAACCTTACTTAAGTACATTTTTAAATCATTAGATTAAATTGCGATGGAATATCAGAAATTTTTCCAAGTACAATACCTGTTCAATTCGCTTGATTGCTTTAAGCTTAGGTGATCGCTCCACGAATCAGGCTAGTGTCTATTGATTACCTGCATACTGGAATTATGGCATCAGCATTCTTTGTCGTTTCTCGAAATATTTTATTTGCGAAGTATTTAGATTTTCTGAGTAATTTCATCTATATAAACGGGACACGTGTAACTGAATGATTTGTATGCCATAAGATACATCTGTCATATCTAAACTAATGTTAACATTGTCCAAAATATCTCTATATTGATGTATAGGTGATGAGAATCCCGTTTTCTTTCTAGTACTATGAAAACATGGCAGATTTTATTTCTAATTTATTAAAATTCTTTGAAAACTTTTTGCTCATTTTAAGTTCCACTCTCATTTTGGCTTTGCTTATGCTTGCTACTACCTGTAAATACAAGGGAACTTATAATGGACATTCCGAACTACAGGTGCCGGATAAAATGGCTTCCAATGTAGTCACATACCTCCGTAAACAATGACCAGAATGTTGAGGAAAAGCCCCGCCAAACGAATAGATCGTAACTTTGTACGCAACACGGTTCTGTAACTAAGACAATCAGCATAACTTAATCATCCCTTGTCCTTCTTGGTAAACTCGAGTTGGAGGTATTATATGACAACGTCCGTCATCATCATTGGTTGACTGCAGCCCTTCATCCAACCCTATCTGATACTAATTGGCTTATTTCCTGGTATTTTTTGCAATGCACTTTCTTCTTTATTTCTCTCATTTATTTATTCCTTGGCCTTCCTCTTGGGACTTTTCCCTCTAATTTTCCTTCTAATTTATTCTTTAAGAATCCATTGTACATCAGGGTGTGGCCAATCCATCTGGTTCTTCTTTTCTCTATGTTGTTCAATAAGGTCCGTTATTCAGCTATCCTTCTGTATACTTCTTCATTTCGTTAATCTGTTCATTTGATCTTAAGCATCCTCCTCCAGTGCCAGGTTTTGAAGGCTTCTCATCTTTTCTGGTCCACTTATTTGATGGTAACTTCCGTATGATGGCGAGTTAAACCAAAAGTCCTCGCAAATTGACCAATCACATCAATGGAAAGTTTGAGCAATAGCTTTACTCTCGTGGATTGACTCCGCCATTTTCCGGCTAAACCGGAAGTGAGCAAAATCCAGATTGTTCAAATGGAGTCGTCATGCGAAACTTAATTACAGTTCATAACTTTGTAATCTGAGGAATACTTTATGAACCCAAAAACAAAAAGATCCCATAGAAACCTCGGAATCTGGCGTTTATGCTACCATCCGGAGAACGAAGAGCAGATGACGTCAACACACCCACATCCGGCTTTGCGTGAAAATGGCGACTTTGTCAAATTTCTCCCTAGAACACTCTGGGCGCGCGTAACTTCGGCTGGACCCCTTGTGCTGCACGATCGAGAAATAGTTTGATAGAGTTAGATTATTCGGCTCCAACGGTTTTGTGGTCAAAACTTCGAGATGGAACCTCCTAGGAAAGTTCTGCTTTCACGATTTTCACTCGACATCGGATTTATGTACGATTGTTCCATCTACTTTTAGTGAAAAGTAGTATTTATTTCATTATTTAGTAAAGCAGTAAGTGCAAACATCATTTTACAAAGGTTTAGGGCATGTCTTAAGAAGTTATTATATATAGTTTCAAGCGCACTCGTTTCTTTCGCATTTTCAGAACTGTAGGTAATTTGTAATGGTAGTACATCGTTTTTCATCGATGGTGGGTGTATGATTTTTTTTAAACGTAAATGTTATTTGACTGTCACTTGAATATCGCGGTCAGAAAATATTCGATTTTGCCTGGAAATGTCCGAGTCGATCAAAGAAATTACCTCGCCGTAGGGCACGTACTACCTAGAGAGACTCTACATGCCCTGGCCGGTATATAGAGATGCCCCAAACCTAAGGTCTCCCGCGTTCCGCGTCATGCTTTTCCTCTGCCTGTTTGGACGACTGCTACCCTCACGCATATTTTCTCTATCCAAGTGAAAGTGATGGCCTCTGACGCCAAGCAATCATCCCGCGAACATCCCTCCTATTTACGTATTTTTCCATAGTTCCGCTGGGCTTCGAATCATCCCAGTGGGAGCATTTCAGGAATTTCGAGTGATGTCTCCGCTTGATGAGAAATTGATTTCGGTTATTCAGTCTTTCCGGCTTTAAGGGAAAGATGTAAAGGGCCCGAATGAATAACTGAACGAAGGGTTTAATTTCACAGAAAATTAAGCATCTCAATTCAATTTCTATGAATGTATTGTTTTGAAGAATCTTTTATCTTGAAAGATCGAAAAGTTCAGGAAGCATCACGTCTGAATGATTATTCATTACAGAAGAAGCTAACGATATTTGGTTTACCCGAAATCCCAATCATACGACTAAATTACAACAATCAAATTTATGATTTTTTAGAATGTCAATTATGATTATTATATTAGATAGACCATATTTCACCTCATTGAAGGAACAAAATAATATTTAACCAGAATTAACAAGTAGAAAATTGTTGGGATAGCTTTTAGAGCTGTAACGATAGAATTTAGTTACCTGGGTTTCGGACATGACTGGCAGTTTTTTGTAGCTGCGTGCTTTTAAGCATCTAGTGACAGAGGGTAGCGGAGGCAAAACAGTCTTCTTTGCGGTGTGATGTCAATTAAATTCCATTTGCATGCCTATTAAATTCTTGGTCATTGGAATTGTTTTTCCATTACATAAGTAATGTTTCAGTTCGTATTTATACCTCTCTCCTTTTTTTCACTGTTCTGACGAACATTAAGACGCTCATACCGTCGGGAGAGATGCGAATCAGAATTCCCTCACGGTCGTTGATAAAGTTAGAATTTTTGACAGCGTTCCCATTTTTATTCTCAATTGGAATATTGAATCTGTCTCGAATTCCCCTGTGAATTCGTACATTATTTTATTTCCATATCTACGTCTACACAATACGCGGCCTAGGTGGGTGTGTGGTAAATCGTATTAGATTACCAGTGACACATTCTGAACTACTACTTCATGCATGCATTTGATTATACGTTTGTTTGCTATTACACAAACGCACTTGATGCAAAAATTGATTTTTTTTGGTGAAAAAATTAAATTTTTATCTTTAAGCTAGTATACTTGGATACTTGTATTCCATTTGGTTACGATTCCGTCTCGTGCGAGGGAAGAAAGAGTACTCAAATCTGTCTGTGACCGTGTCTGTCTCTCTAATCTTGCCCCGGTGGCAGAATTAACCGATATAATTCCCTCTGGTCGTAAGAAAACTCAGGTGTCTTATATATTTCTTAAAACACTATCTTGCCTTCTCTTTTTGAGATTCAAGATAGGTTCCAACCTAATTCCCCAATCAAGCCTGTGAAGCTTACTCGCTTCTCGTTGCATTTTTTTTAACAAACCTGGCGAATTTTACCTGAACATAGTCTAAATCTTTAGCTAACATTTACTTAAGTGAATCCGTAATAGTTGCCATGTGATCTAAATGATGCCTAACTTGGGCGACTATACGAAATTTCTTTTAGCTTAACTCGCTTATCTTCCGAATTTGTGTACACCAAGAAAGGTTTATCAGTGTCGCACTGAAGTATTTGTCCTATTCCAAAATGCTTAGCCATATGCCATTTCCTTTATAATTTTAGATATTTTTATCCCTCCTTATTGTGCCAAACGTTTTAACTGTTCATTTTATATATTTTCCAGTTCGTTTCAGAACAACATAATATCTGCCGGTACTTTTATTTCTCTGTAATTCACTGTTTCGTATGCAAATAATCAAAGGTTGCCAATGTAGTGGAAACTATGATTTTAACACTTATAGGGAATATCAGGGGTCCTTTAACACTTCCTTACTGCACTCTTGAATTTTTGTACGTCTCTCATGATTTAAACCCATCGACGGCTACCTTTTCCTTATGGTTAGATAAGAAGTTTCAATCAAGTCCGTCACTTTCTCGTTAATATCCTGTCTTAGTTTATGCATCAATCTCTATTGTGAGTGTACTCGTATTCATCAATTGTCAATCCTTCAATTGTATACGGAACTTGTAATCTGGTAGGCTTCGTTTACGCATTACAATCTGTGGTTTTCATTAACGGAAATGTGATGGAAATAAGTATTATGAGAGATTATTTTCAGTTTTTCTAAGTGGTGGACGTTACCAGAAGGGGAGTCAAAAATGAATCCATATTCCGTGGAAGAGGCAAAAAAATAACTTTCCCTTTTGAACGGGGCTTTTCAAAGCGTGTCCTTTCTCCACTTAATCGACCGATGGCATGTTCCAGCCCAGCCTCTGGGCGAACGTTCCTCGTCACTTTCAGGCGCACAGCTGTAGATGTTTTTTTTCATCCGTCCGAAAGATAAGAATTGGCTGGATGCCTATATGTTGATCTCCACTGATTTTTCTCGTTCGTAAAAATTGACAGCGAAAGCGTTTTGATGCTTCCCTCATTCTCTTCTGATCGTACTCGATCATCCTTAAAAAAAACAGTTTGTTATCTAAACCACTTAATCATTTAAGATATTAGACCCAGAACTTAGGACAAAGAAAGGGAATATGATGTTGATGAGGGTAGCATAGATTCATGCATACTTGAATGCGAGATCATTAAGGCATTACAGTTGACGTAATTGAACAAGGTTTTCCCCAGTTTAATAAATTCTCTACTAAATGGACTATTCAAGGGACGTGAATTGAAGATTTATTTCTGATTCATTCGTAACAGTTCTGAGGGTGATATTTTGGCAGAAGTATTTTTGGATCGGTATTAATATTCATTACAAAAATAGAGAAGGACAGAATTTGTAATAAATATAGAACCATGAGTTTGAATTTGTTCGAAGCGCAATAGGTTGAACTTAGAATCGTCCAAAGTGGAATGTAAACGGTAAAAAATGATTAATGTGTGTAAAAACAGTTTTTTTTTGTTAATGGGAGTGATATGTGTGATTGCTAAACACTAATGAGGTCACCAGACGAAAGAAACACTGTGTCCAACGAGGATTTACTCTAATGTTCGTGATGTTGATTTCGTGGAAAGAGTAAATTGGATATAATTAATGAATTTGCTGCCGCCTTGGGCAGGGGTTCTGATCCGTGCCCTCGAGCTGTGAGACGGGATACGAGGAGAAGAAACACACCGAGGAAATTTTTCCCATAGTGTCCCTTGCTTACAACATGGCACTGGAACCGGCTAAGAAACAAAATATGTTTCTCAGATATTAAAGTTGTAACAATATCACCGTTCATATGAACCAAAATTCAGTAAACTTAATTGGCAAATTCATAGAACTTCGAATTAAATGTTTGGATTTATAAATACATTTTATGATTAAAGAAATTAAAGTGAAATATGCTTTAATAATACTTAGCATAATAGATAGGTGTATAGAATAATGTTATAGGTGCAATATTGCTTTGATAGGTTTCTATCGAGAACTAATCACAAGAAAACGAATATAAGGTAATCCTCAGAAGATAAATACTGAGATAAACATTAATGAAATAAAGTAGACGATATCGCATATTTACAAAATGTTTTAGATAGTGAGAAAAGTAGTAATAACATTAAATAAATATTACCTTCGATAAAGAAGTTTTTGCAATTACACTGAAATAGGTGAAATGCACCTAAAACGAAGTTGTAAATAAAATACATGTGAAAGACTTGGTCGTTTAATTAAGATAAACCAAGATTGGAGGCTTTTAAGTTTGGGTGTGGAGATTAATGGAAAAAATAAATACTTTGGAAAGTAAAACAAAGGCTTAAACTTCAGGAATGGTACGGGAAGATAAACGATTTTTGGGATAAATTCTAAGGCAGAACTATTGGATGCAGAAGATACGGAGAGGCAATGGAGTACTAAAGAAGTCAAGACAGGAGCGAAATTAGGGAAAGTGCGGTAGAGAAAGAAAAAGGCATTATTGGTGCAATTAAGGGATGAAGGAAATATGGAGACCTGATGAATGGATTAATATAATATGTAGTATCGCGTTTAAGGATGTTTTGCAACATGCTGGTCTGCCCATATGAAGAAAGTAGTGTGCAATGCCAGAGTTCATCGAAAACATAAATTAATTCAATAAAGTATTGCGAATAAAATAAGAGTAAAAAGGTGTGAGGTGATAGTTAGGACCTACTGCCAATTCTGGTTTAAGAAAAAGAACCAGTGTTTTTTTAGGTTTAGGAGTGTGTGTATGAATGTGTGTGTGTATATATATATATTATATATATATATATATATATATATATATATATATATATATATATATATATATATTTATTTATTTATTTATTTATTTATTTATGCACACACACATATATACATGTGTTAATATATATCATATATATATATGTATAACTTGGTAATCCATTAGTAGAGAAATAGACTACCTACTGAAGGGCCTAGATTAGACTCCCGGGGATGCCTCCTGGCACCATTAGCTTCACCCTATCTGAGGCGCCAGAGGATAATTTTAACGAACTTGATGGATATATTTGAGGTGAAGCTTGTTTGAAATTTGTTTCTAAATGGGATACGATTACCACTTTCTGTTTGTCCGCTGCTTATTCCAAACTGTCACAACGCTTAAGAGGAGAGTAAAGTCCCATTCATTTAGAGTTTCATTTTGTATCTACACAAATAGATGATAGGAGAGTCACCACTGTGACTCTCCTATCATTTATTTGTGTAGTATCATTTATTTAGCCTAACTATTATCTGATCTGTGGTGTTTTTTATTTAATCTGCACATTGTGTGAGTGGTAAATTCATTTAGTGCTATCTAAATGAGCACACTGTCGTGCTCGTCAAAAAAATGGATGCAAATGGAATTAATATTTTACTTTACTCTGAAACCTCGCAAGGAGAGAATCCTATTGGACCGTATGATTTTTTTTTGGGAGAGCAGGTTTTCCATAGTATAGAGGATTTAAAAATTGGAAACATGTATTTACGCGGAAATTAAATATATTGCAATATGCCTAGAACTGGAGTACTTTAAAATAAATCTGTCACTTTTCAAAAGAAAGCGTACAGTTCCAAAAAAGATAAAAGTAATTTTAAAAAATCGCTTTTAACCACAAACCGATGTATAAAACGGTTAAATTCAAATTCCAAAACAAACTAACTCAGAATATTCACGTCTTCGGTGCATTCAAAGCAATTTTTATTCAATAAATGTTACGCAGAACGCTTTCCATCTGCAGGTGGTAAGCTTTGCTTTACATCAAGAAACTTGTTTGAGATGTAGACATTCATTTTTTTATAACGATTTCTATATTTTCTGCTTTCACAAGTCTAGACCTAACGAAAATTTTTTCTTTGGCCCGTTTTAGTTTAAATTCAATAATGCTAGTAGAGCCAACGGAAAGGTACCAAAATATAAGTCCAACTGCACCACCTCTATCAATTGGACCAAATTTCAATTCCCATTTTGGCTTAGTGCCCCAGGCGACCGTCTGGTTGTGCCGTCCACTGATCCAAAATCCCATCAAATGGGATTCTGCCCTTCGTTGCGAACCCAAATAGCCACCCTTTAAATGTGTTTTCGCCCTTCGCACCGCTTCGAATTGGCGACTGGAAATCTTGTGGTTGGTCCAATATTTGTCACGCATTTGGCCGGAAAATATTAAGAGAGGAGAAATGACGTTAAGAGTTACATTTTCCTTGACACGCAGAGCCATTAAATGTACATGCTTATCATATGATTATAATGTAATAATTAAGTCCCGGTGCTTAAACTTAAGTGTTCCCCGGTTAGCCATAACAAATTAAAAACTACAACGTGCCTAGCAATAGCCGACTTATTGCCAATATAATTGGTATCGGATGAATTGACGCATTTAAGCTGCAAAAAAATTTAATTACAATTATAATAAGAAATTTTCAATTCAAACAAATCCTTTGTACGCTCCTATGCAGAAAAACGAATGAGCGATGGGGTTCACGATTACAAAATCGATAATAGATCATTACATTAAAATCTATTTTGATAGGAAAAAACAAAAAATAATACAATGTTAATTTTCAGACAGATAGCCTAGGAGAGGTAAATAATATATTTAAGTCCAGCTGCATTAAATCAGCAAAAAACATCATACAGAAAGAAATAGTAAAAAAAACATTTTCACGAGCATGAATTTTGAATGTAAATCCATAATTATAGTATTTCGGTGACCAATAGTCTTTGGCAAAATATAATGTCCCCACAATGACAGTGGATTTCACATTTTGATTTTCTTTTAAATTAATTCATCTTTTCGCGCCCACTTGTTTTTGGCAAATCGGCCTCTCCTCTCCGCCCTCAGAACTAGGTGGTCTCCACTTGCACATGGCCTCATCGCCTTGGGAAATCTTTGCGTCAGTCGCCTTTCTGTTCCGCAGCTCTCCCTGTCCAATTCGCCGCAGGGAGAGGCCGACCCATCCGTGATTGAGTTATTGCGGTAGCTCCGTCGTTGAATTATTATATTTTTGCGTCGACCGTCCCACGCCCATCCTCCCGAAACTGCACGTTTTCCCTTCCGCCAATCCATTCAACTACGCTCCACCGAACTCTTTCAGCTCACCCGCTTGCCTTGCACTCCTCTTCCCAAGGAAAGGCTGCTATTTTAGATGCCCTCATGGTGAACGTAAATTGCTAAGATTTTTTTCCTGTCCCTCCTTTTTATTGGGCATTTTACTTTCGTGAATTTTCAAGTAAGATTAAAGTCCGAAATCTTATATATGCTGCACACCTACTATATATAATTTCAGAATATTTGTTTTGCTTTGTGTTAATTAAATGCGTGTCAGCTAAATATATGTGTAAATAACATATGATACTAATATTATATATTGTGTGTACATACTTTTATGTATATGTATATATATATATATATATATATATATATATAATAGTAATTTATATTATACGTAGAGTAGGATGTTGGGTTGCGTTTTATTAGGAGAAACAACATATTTACTTGATGGTTGTGTCCATCCAAAGCCTACCTTAACCGGTAGATTACTTTAAAAAAATATATATGTGTGTGTGTGAGTATATGTATATTATTACCTATAATCTACCGGTTGAGGTAAGTTTGTAATGGTCTCAAGCTACCATACGATACAGCGACATTCTTCCCTCTATCACAGTCTTCAGCATCCCATCGCCAATCAAAATGCTTGGCATGCATCTTTCCTGCCTATTTTTGATTTCTCTCAACAATCTTCACCCATCCCCCATCATGCCCACCAATTCACTCTATCAAAGGCTTTTTCGAAATCTAAGAAACAGGCAAATACCGCCTGGTTGTGTTCTATATTCTTCTCGATTAATAATCTCATTACTGCAATGGCATCTCGCGTACCTCTTCCCTTCCTGAACCCAAACTGATCATCCCCTAAGTAATCATTTGCCCTACTCTCTATCCTTTTGTTTATGATCCCGAGAACAACTTTAGCTGCGTGGGATATCAAACTTATTGTCTTATAGTCCTTACATGATGTAGCCTTTATCTTTTTCGGAATAGGAACAAGCACTGGTCTCACAAAGTCTTCCGGCCAGATTCCTTTCTCATAGATGCTACGAATCAGTTCATATAGAATTTCATTCCTCATTTTTTGTTTTTTACGTTCCTCATTTATTGTTCCTCATTTATTTCTCATATATTGTTACATTTTACGGTTGGTGACCTAACATTCCCCGCCACACGCCCTTGCGGCGGCTTGCGGGGTATTATGTAGATGTAGACGTAGATTTTTCCAAACCTTTTACTATTTCCGCAGGGTTGTTGTCTACCCCCACGGCCTTATTTGATTTCATCTCCCTTAGTGACCTTTCTATCTCATCGTCAAGAATGCCTGGACCTAAGCTATTCCCATCTACGTCATGTTCTCTGTCAATTTCGAAGCTTGTTGGCCTAAATTCTTTACCATTCCTCCATCTCTCTTGTATCTTTTCTGTGTGAACTATTATCTTACCCGCCTTATCTCTTACTGGTAGCAGATATCTTCCCTTCTTACTTCCCGATAGTGATTTAACCTTGCTGTATAGCGCACCAATTTCACCCTTCCTCTGCAAATATTCCACATCCTCGTACTGCGTCTTTCATCATGCTTCTCTTGCTTTATTTGTTGCTCATCTCACCATCTCAATTTATTGCATAACTCTTTGTACCTGCTTCGACCTAGCTCTGTGTTTACATTTATTCTTCCATTTCTTCTCTCATCTATCACAGTACAGGGGGCAGAGGAAACTCATGGGAAGCAAATCCCACTACAAAGCTGAATGTCGGCGGTCCGATTCTAAGGGATTCGATTATCAGCTTTCAAAAATTATATTCCTGCTTTTTTCCGGAATAAAGCAAGGAGAAAAAGATTCTATACCAAAATGTATCCCTACATTAATGGTGGAAGACGAGGTGTCGGGGCCTTATAATATTTCACCATAAGGCCCAGGCACGGATCAAAATGATTGGCACATTATCATTTGCCACAGTTTAGTATAAGAGTAATAGTCGCGAATCGACTGCGGTGCTGCAATTGGGGGCGGGGAAGGGGCAGTGGAAAACCATCACATTAATTTCCCTAGATTTTCCTAATGAAATGCTTTCTTCACTTCAGTTATCGTCGATGTGTGTACATCTATTCACCCTTCTTTTTACTCCTTCTAGCAAACCGATGG
The DNA here is from genome assembly GCF_022747635.1 of Hetaerina americana. NCBI lineage: Eukaryota > Metazoa > Arthropoda > Insecta > Odonata > Calopterygidae > Hetaerina > Hetaerina americana. The sequence goes on along the minus strand of NW_027287427.1, from coordinate 51,268,757 downwards.
AAAAGTATTAGGCATTAGAATAGACATGAGTTGCCAACATTTTCTCCATGCTAAAGACAATTATCTATATACCCTGAAATTTGACGGGAAGCTAGCGGCCGAAGGCTGGTCATTTTTGAGGTATGGGTATAAAGAAGGATGGAGGAAAGACGAAGAGGAAGATGAGGCGAAGAAGCATTGGAGGGCATGGGAAGTGAAAAGAGGTAGTTACTTGGGGAAATCCGAAGGAGGCATCCGGAAAAACGGATGGAAGGGATTACAGAGATTAAGAGGCAATTGAAGAGCACGATAGGCGATGGAATGTTTGGTGAGCGAGGTGGAGGGAGTTAAAGAAAAACCGTGTCAGACTGCTTGCAGGAAAAGTTAGGAAACTGTGTTGGGCCGAAGAATGATGTAGTGTAGTCTTACAGGTACTTATTTCTGTTTGATTTGGAAGTTTCAGAGTTCTGAAAAGACCAACATAGGTTTTATATCTATCTTGATCCTGCTAAAGCCTACCAAATCTCATCAATGGACCAGCTTCCCTAATAATGCGAACCACTCGCGTCCTCTCAACCCATCTCACTTCCGCTTGAAAAGGAGTTGAAAAGATTAAAGTGACGGAATTAAAGCCATGTTAAAACGTTTCATTGATTCCACACTCCTCCTCCCTCTAAATTTTGAGGGGGAGAAAGTGTGTGGAGGGTTCAGGGAAGGGAGAGGGACACGCGGCCCTCTCTCTTCGCCTCCCGACCATCCTCCCGTAAACCCATTCCCCCGCGCTATTCATCACCGCTCGGGTTCTCGGAGAATTTCACGGGGCAAAAATTGCTCTCCCGCTCGTTAATGACGACACTCATTCCACCTCTCGCAATGAGCGCAGGGTGGGAGACGTCGGGTAGGGCTGGAAGGCTCCCGCACCGAAGAGGGAGGTAGACGAAATGGAGCCCACTTTCTCTTCAAGGCACTCCAAGAGATGTGAAATGTTCAATATCGCGCATATCGAGCAATATTGCTCTTATCAGAGTTAAAAACATTTGAATTTCAATCGTTTGTCACATGCATCCAGCAAAACCACATACATTGAACAACATTACCCTTATAGAGTAATAGTGACATATTTGAACTTTGAGAAATCTCACAAGTATCGATTAAATTACCGTATTTCGATAAATATCATTCTATAACGAGTGATATTAGTAAAATTGGAATAAAAATCAATGTCATGCATCGATTCATTCTGTGTAAATCGAGAACTGTCGCTAAAATCGAGCATTATAGGCAACGTTGAACTACTGAGTCAGATCAAATGCATCAATCACTGATCAAGAGAAATGGCCGCTTTGTTTAATAAAAATTGTTACGAGAAGAGAATCAGCATGACGGGTATGTTGGAGGAATTGAATTTGGAGTCACCTGTTTCACAAAGAGTCAGGCAAGGCTTTCAGAAAGAAGCCACAGGACACCAAAGTTATGTTGTGATGTTGAGGGAATTATTATGTCGAAAAGTTATTTGGATGGAAACGGCCATTAGGTTAAAATAAAGGAGAAAAAGAGACCTTCACAGGTCAATTCAATTACTAGTCCTTCTTACGCAAGATACGCAATCTTAAAAAAATCGAACACAAAATCTCGAATGTATTATTTTAAAAACTAAAATTTTATGACTTGATGAAGCATGTCAATTATTGTAGGACGTATATAGCCTTACGTGAGCACGAGGGGTTTGTGGGTTGGTTTTAAATATGTTAAAGTGTCTGTTTGAACTAGTATTCCGGCATGTTAGGCTGAAAACACCCCTCCCCTGCCACACACCTTTGCTGCGAATTAGGGGCATTATTATATGTGACTAGATGTAAGTATAAGCGGGTGGTCTGAGAAACTGGACTAAGATGGAAGAGAGAAGCTAACAAAAAATGATCCGAGACTGCGGACGTTAGATCTCTCTCGTGTTTTATTTTAAGAGAAAACGATAACTTTGAGAATACCTGAAAACCAATCCTCGGATTGATTACACATGATGATGATGATGTCGCCCATTAGATCAAATTTTTTCAAGCGGTAGCAGCCTTGGCAAAATCGGAGTCCAAGACGAAAAATGAGGGTTGGATGGGATAAGAAAAATGGCCAAAAACTGAGCGGACTTCTTTCCTGGTTGGTCCCTCACCTTCGTTTCCGATTTCATATATCAACTATCTATATTTTATCGAGAATTAGACCACTTTTTCCTCGCACAATTATTGATCGCTTGAAAAGGAAATGTCGCGTGCAACGTTTTGAGCTTCTCGGGGGTAAAAATGATCCGCAATTCCATAAATTAGTAATTATTCTCAATTAATCAGAACCACATCTGGCGTATCGCGAGTTAGAGTAATATCAGATGGTGATAGGGATAGCACCATACGATTATTCGTGTGTACCTGATGATAGGTGTAGTTAGAAGTCCTTAGAGATGTTAAAGTAAGATAGAAAATGTAAAATACTCGGAAAGAAAAACAAACAAAGTATTAGGGGACGTAAGTAGACTTTAAAAGCAGTTTAATGTAGTGTACGGTGTTTGAATACGTCCCGTAAGACGAAATTAAGAAATGCAGTAATATTCTCACTGCGTCGATCCAATACCTCAATCGACAGACTACCAAAAATAATAATTAAATTGTCTATAAGTGTTAAAATTACAGTATTATAAACTATTTGATATCTTTTGAATGAATATAGTATGAACTATTTAGTGAATTTTATTAATTACTTTGGTTATCATAAAATGGACTCAAAGTAAAATTAGAAAAAATATGGGGTACGATAGGGAAGGGATATGGTTGTTGGGAGCTGTTGAAAGACAGCAAGTAAATTGGTTTTTAGGAGAGACTGAGCGCTTTCATGGAGTTTGGTTTCGCATAGAGAGTTAATATACCCTATTAGAAAGAAAGAAATATTCGGAAAACTTCAAACCTGGCTAAGAAGAAGAGATGAGGAAGATACATGTATCGATGAGGATAGGTGAGGAAGTGTTTAATATGACAAGGTAGAGGAAGGTGTCTTGGTTGGGACATACATTACATACTTACGTATTTAATACATACGTATATATGTACAAATATAGATATATATATATATATATATAGATATATTTTAATTTATTATTTTTTTTAATTGGGCAAATCTGTGCATATTGTACGTCTGTCTGCCTATATGTATTTATGTGTATTCATGTAATTATATTTTTTATGACTAATATAATTTGTATATGACGATGGGTTAAATGAAATAAGTGACCATTTGGTCTTAATTTCGCCAAAATGAAGACCTCTTTCAATCTACATAAAACAGAACTTGTATAAGGATAGTTGAAGGAAAACTTTAAGGAAGGAAGTGAGGAAGAGTTAGGAGGATTGGAATGTTGATGACAGATATTAGGAATGGAATAAGTTATGTTCAAAGGCTAAAAATATAAAAAAATTGTGACAGTCCATTTTGAACCTTTGGAAAGACAGACCTACCAGAGAAGAGAGGGAACACCCCCTGCCGAATTCCTTACCGTGGTAGCTATCAGGGCGTGATGTACATGCAGATGATGCATACCGATTCCTCGCCTGTAATCAAGTGAGTAAAACGACCGCAAAGGATTCTCCCATTATGGAAGGCCACTTGCTCATCCTTCACTCCGTCCGTTTCCCTTCGTCGGCTTACCACTCGGCCAGAACCCCAGAAGTTTATATGGCAAACCCTCCAATCCGAAAGGTTCTGCTACGACGTCGGGGAAGAATTTGCGTCGGCGGAATTCTCTGACCTCCTCGGGTCCCATGCTAACGACGAAGGCGTGAAGGAGGACGATCGACGCAGCCCGGCAAATTCGCGACGTGGGCGACGAGAGGTGTTTTTTGGTTATATTTGGAACGGGTGTGGGTCGAGGGGGATGGAAAGAGTGTTTCGTCAAAAATAAAATAAAAAAATAAGACTTAATCAGCGTGGATTTTTTTATTTGGGTTTTTATGGAGGAGCAGGAGGAGGGAAGGAGGTGGAAAAGGATGAAAGGAAATGGGATTTTGTGAGGGGGACGAAGGGGAGAGAAGAGGCGTGTGTTAATTTCCACGGGAAATGTGTTGAGACGTCCGACGGGGGAAGAGGGTTAGGGGGGGGAACATGTCAATGCGGAGGGTAATGAGCAGGGGATGGTTGGGGTGTGAGAAATCTCGAGAAGACTGGAAAATTGACGCAGGGAGGGGAGAAATGGGGGTAGATTTTTCAATGGGAGTGGAGGAAAAGGGAAAACGAAGGAGTGGGCGAGGAAATGAATGGGTGGAGATTGAGAGTGTGAAAAGTACGCCATCTTTATTTTGTATTGACAAGAAAAAAATAACCTTCTGAAGTGGACGAAATTTCACAGTGCGTGGGTTCATTAACGCGATTCGAACTTCCATGTTTAAGCGACGTTATCCCAAGTGTCCGTTCAACAAGTAAGAACGCCTTGCATTACAGGAGAGCAACCCTCAGGACAATGCAAACAGGGCATCTTTTTCAGAACTCGATAGTGTAAAGATTAAATTCCAATGCTTTCAAGTTTCTCCCTGCGTACAAATCGTCTCCCCAGAGTGGAAGGAGTAAAATCTAGAATTATGGCAGCAATTACAGGGTGCAGAAACGTAACTTCCTTTTTTAAAAGGGTTTTTTGTTTAAAAAAAGAAAGTTGTGTTGTCGCAACCTACTACCTTTTCACGTGATGGCCAACGTTTAAACGATTTCGCAATGGATTCCCAATTCGTCTCTCGGGAAACGTTTTTGATGGGTGAGCATCGAATGAAATATCTTCTCCCCTGTTGTCGATTTTATCTGTAAAAAGGTATCTGATCCTCGAGCAAAATGGAATGAGGCTTAAAAGTTCATATGAAAGGGATGCGGAAATCATTAAAAAACAGAGAGATGGTTTTATAACATTGCTTTTTCTGGGGCTATGATTATTATAGTAAGTTTTGTGTGCCGTGAAACTTACATATCCATAATACGATGAAACCAAAACTGCATTTAAAGGTATCGAATTTTAGAAGGATATTGCTAAATGTAGGATACATTTAACTTGGAAACACTTGGGAAAGTGATCCTGTGATTGTAACACCCCCCTCCCCATTCATTATTTTTTGTACTGCTCTCTCCTTGCGATTTACGTATGCCTTTCTTTTCTTTCACGATCATACATTTTGTTCGTACATGCTTTTGTGTTTCTGAGGATTTTAAAATTTTTATCTTTGGTAACCTCTTCAAACGCATTTCCCGTAAAAATATAATCATCGGATTAAAAGTCAAATATATTGCAAAATATTCAAAATAAAATAATAAGTACGTGGAACGTGAACCCACAAACCTGAGATTTTTATGGCTGTGGTACACGGGAGAATGTTGAGTAAGCGGGTAAGAATAAGGTATTTGAAAGCATCAGTTGAAGTTTATGACGATCAAGAGGAGGAAATAATGTGGGGTTGTGTAAGGGGAATTCCACCAGAAATTTAATTCATAATATTTGTTAGGAACCATACCAAACCTAATTTTAATAGGAAGACTGTATGCGATGATGATGCTCGACATGGTCCTTTAATGACTCTCGTTATACCACTACAACAATGCCATGGACTGTTGTGATCGTAATGTAGGCCCGAAAAGATAAATAGATACTTTCGAAACAGATGAAAACGATAGTTGAGATTTGGAGAACACTTGCTCCCTTGTTAAATAAGACTCAGAAAATGGAAATATTCTCCAATGGCTATTATAATGGAATCGATAAAATATTTGAATCTGCCGACACAAGTTTGTTACAGTTGCCACGACACTGCAAAAATTCTGAGAAAACACAAAAGTTAAGTTACGCAAATTAGAAATTATGTATTATTATATCAATATCTCCATTTTCTTGGTCTAAAAATGGACATGTAAGAAAGTACACAAGTTAATCGCGGCACATGTAAGTAATTGATTTTAATGGAAGCCGTTATAATTTCACGCAGATGAAAACTTACAGATACAATTGTAAAATGTCACTAGAACTTTTCAAATAAATAAGCATCGTCTACGTGCTTTCATTGCATACCCTTTACGGCAACCAACACCACTTCCGCGCCCCCACTAACATCTGCGGTATGGAATTGTTAGGGCGAGCGAGATTACCCTGAGTTCCCTTATTATTTTTCATAAAAGCTGGAGTAGTTAACTCGAACCGTTCAACCTTACGGGCAACCCCTCCTCTCATTTTCCGAATATAGGCGAGTTTATAGGGAGTCCTTCGGTAAGGTTGCGTAACATTGCTCACCGGCCGATTGCAAACAGTTCCAGGAACGAAATTGCCTTCATCCGTAGACTTACCTGTATCACAAACGAGCGTGAGTGAGCGGAAATTTTAACAAGCAGCCTGGTTGAGAATGGATTTTGAGTGGTAAACGGGGATATAAATATAATGGATACGAACGTAGGGTGTGGGTACGTGGGGGGATGTTTCTGCTGAAAAAAATGGTTTTCGGTGGCCAACCCTCTTATCTCGCACGGAGAATTCCGTGGGATCAAACAGGTATTTCTCTGACAATGACGCCACCGATGACTTATAATTTTATTTATTCAAAATATATTTAATAAGTATTTCGAAAGCAGACAATCGGGAAAGCTTATTTGCCCTGTCATGCGCCTTAGTTATTCTCTGCATCCCAAGTCAACTCTCTAAAAGGTTACGCGCGGCGGACTGTCATATTGGGCCGCCTACCTTTATTTAGTTCCTCATCTCTCCCTGGCAATTTACATTATGTCCATTAATACTATCGTGTATTATTGATTGAACATACTACCTTGATCAAAAAGTTCCCGGAATAACCACCGTGTGGCGCTCCCATCGTTCCGATTTGAGTTCTGTTTTTTTTTGTTAAATTGGTACATCTGTTGTTGATATTCCCTTTAAATCTTAGTGTCATAACTTGACATTTGCAAAAGTTACGTAGCCAAGAGTACATCTATCTCTGTGTGTGTTGGCGATTTTTTACAATTGCAGAAATGGATTTAAATTTGCAACAACGAACTTGTATTAAATTTTGCGTAAAAAACGGATTTAGTGGCGCACGGACGTTGGAGAGACCTGAGACCATCAGACCTGGATATACCTACAGAAATTTCGACGTACGCCTCCCTTGGAATATTCTACTGGATACTTCTAACCCTGGTTGCTGACATCATTAAATAATCGAGGGACAGCGAAGCAAGGCGCCGGTGGCGCCCAATATGGACATCGTGCCGCTGCCAGCGGACACTATAAGGACTCCTCTCGACCAGCAGCTGGAAAATACTTCTTCAAACCCTGTTCATACTGCCGGCGCTCTAAATATGGACGTTTCCATGCATCAGAACGGGCCGTCTGCCCCTGCCGCGAAATTCAACGACGACTGGCGACACGTCAAGGATCCCAGAGGAGCCGGGAAGCGTAGCGCACCATTCCTTTCCATTGAAGAAGCAACTAATAAGCGCCCGGTAAGTACGAGTAATAAATTCTCACCGCTCGTCACGGATCCGGACACGGACAACTCTTCTGCTCCCGTGGCGATGGAGGCTGAAAATTCATCTGCACCATCTGGATCCCCGGCAAGCCGAAAAAAGGAACCACGCCCCCCGGCACTCATCATATACGATGTAGTAGACCACGCGGCCTTGCTGAAACTTGTCCGATCCAAGGCAACGGACAAGTCCTTTACTGCAATCCATACAACCGACTCGACGAGACTTCAACTAAAGACTGCGGCTGATTATGCGGCCATAAAGCAGCTGTTGGTGCAGTCAAATGCACAATTCTCGACCTGGGGCCCGAAATCCCTACGAGCCAATTTCTACGCGGTTCGTGGACTTCCGTGCACCTACCCAGTTGAGCTACTGAAAGAAGATATGGACGCCATGGGGATTCCGGTGGAACGAGTGCATCTGGTGCGGCAGGGAACCTTCTTCCTTGTCGTTGTCAAGGAAAACCCTGAATGGCAAACAAAAGAAATGCTTGCCATAAGATACATCGGCAATTCCCGTGTCAGGGTGGCAAAATATCAGCACAGGGAGCCACAAATGTGTTACCGGTGCACCCGATTCGGACACGCATCTTCCAACTGCACGGCAGCCCCGCGATGCTACAAGTGTGCTGGTGCACATGAAGGCATCCAATGTCCGGATACGGAAAGGAAGAAGACTTGTTGCTGTAACTGCGGAGGAAACCATCCTGCATTTTTCAGGACCTGCCCTGTCTACGCCAAACAGAAGGAGATGAAGATGGCTAGCCTCCGGAGGAAAGGCGCACCAACCCAGGGGGCGAAGAACACCGCCGCTGAAACAGAGCTGCCTTCTCCTCAACAGAAGACGCTTGGTACCTTCAACGCGTCGAAGCCGGGAGACCCAACCAACGCAACCCAACGTCCGACCATGTGCAAGCATCTTGACTTTCCTCCACTCTCGACGCCGGCTCCGGTCGCCAGGGAGACAGCAGAAGAAATAAAAATTCCTCTTCTCCAGAAGAGGCGGGCTGCAGACTCGCAGATGCCGACTCCAACTTTGGCTACATCCCTCTCTTCCATCCTGGAAGCATTGACGTCCTCTGCTGCGCTATTGCAACAACAGCTGCAAGCTTTAACTGTCGCCCTTACCACTATTTTCCCAAACCAAAATGGACCATAGGCGAGAATTAAATAAATCTATCATCCTAGCCACATGGAATGTCGGCGGCGCATTGAAGCGAAAGACCCCTGAATTGCTTGCCTTTCTACGGAAGGCAAGAATCTCAATCGTCTGTCTGCAAGAGACTCATCTCCGTCCTGGAACTTCATACGGCGTTCCAGGCTATGCAGTTTACCGGGATGACCGGCAAACAAGAGGAGGGGGCACGGCGGTCCTCGTTTCGCTTGACCTGGCTGCGAGAAAAATTGACCTACCAGCTCGACTGCATCTAGAGGCGACAGCCATTGAAGTAGATACTTCGATCGGCTCTCTCACAGTGGGGTCACTCTATCTCCCCCCAAAACGACCTCTAGCCACACAGGATTTCGAAGTCATCTTCTCCGGGTCACGGCCGTCGCTTTTTCTCGGGGATCTAAATGCAAAGAATGCTGCATGGCATTCAATTACACCGAACCCTCGGGGTGAAGCGCTGCTCACATGGGCTCAGAACAATGGAGTACGCGTCGCGGGTCCACATGGGCCAACGCATCAGCATCACGGCAGGAGCGAAGACGTCTTAGATATTGCGCTGCACCGTAGGCTCACGAGTTCGCTTTCTCTCGTGGCGACACCGACGTTGGACAGCGACCACTACCCAGTCTGCGCCTATCTGGGATGCTGCCCAACGTTACTTCCCCCACGGCCGGTGCGATGCCTGGATAAAACAGACTGGACAGGGTACAGGCAGATCCTGTCCGACATTTTACCGGAACAGCCGCCATCACTGACGTCACAAGCTATGCTGGACGAATATGCTTCTGTCATAACAGCTGGCGTGGACCAAGCATTACAGAACACCGTGCCAATAAAACTGATCCGCCCTTCTGGACATCTGACGCTGCCTCATTCCATCCTTCGCCGCATCCGCGAAAGAAATCGGCTTCGACGACGATTTCAAAGAACCAAATGTCCCGCGGATGGGGCACGGTTTAGAAGAAAACGAGCCGAAGTGAGGCAGCTCATCCAGGACCACAGGCAGACGACGTGGGAAAGGAAGGTTGCTTCCCTCCGAACCGAAGATGGGAGCATCTGGAGAATGGCAGCTTCTCTTCGCCACAGCATTCGGATCGACCCACCGATCGACTCACCTGGTGGCCCTCTTATCACGGAAGACGAAAAGGCTGAATTTGCAGCAACTACGCTGGAGGCCACTTTCACGTCGACTCCGGATCCACTGGTACCGGATGATCCTAGCGACTTTCCTGAAGAGGATGAAACAACGGAGGAGGGCACCATGACGGTAACGAAGGTTACCGAAAACGACCTGAGAGCAGCCCTTGGACGACTACGCTGCAAGAAAGCACCAGGAGAGGACAACATCCCGAACGAGGCCCTTAGACAGATGCCTGTCTCGCTCGCAACTCACCTGATTACGCTCTTTACGGCCTGCTTCTCCATGGGACATTTTCCGGCCATCTGGAAATCGGCAAAAGTCATCCTATTGCCGAAGCCGCCGAAGTCCGCTAGGAACGTAGAGAACTACCGCCCGATCGCCCTGCTAGCGACCCTGGGAAAGCTGCTTGAGAGGGTACTGCTGCCACATCTCCTGAAGCACATCGCGGCCTACTCAATCTTGCCGGCATCACAGTACGGTTTTCGAGAGGAACACTCCACCACACACCAGCTCGTCCGTCTCGTGGAACAGGTGACGGCCGGATTCAATCGGCGATGCTGCTCAACGGCGGCGTTCTTTGACATCAGGAAAGCCTTCGACCGGGTATGGCACGCTGGTCTCAGGCGAAAACTTGCAATACAGCGGTTTCCAAATTGGCAGCGCCGCTTGCTAACATCATACCTGACAGGAAGGACTTTCCGTGTCGCCTGGGGACGCGCGCTGTCACAGCCGAAACAGGTCCACGCAGGCGTGCCGCAAGGTTCGGTGCTCGGACCGATACTTTTTAATCTATATACGGCGGACCTCCCGGTAGACCTTGGACGACATACCATGGTTGCCCTGTATGCGGATGACGCAGCAATAGTGACCACTTCGCGGAGAGCACACATGGCGGCAACATACCTACAGCGAGCAGTAGACAAACTGCTGGAGTGGTACGCCCTGTGGCGAATCAGCGTCAACAGCGCAAAGACACAGACGATTCTTTTTTCACCTGGAGGACTGCGAGAACCAGGAGAAATCCTCGTGGGCACCGAGGAGGCGCCATGGATGGAAGAGGTGACCTATCTAGGCGTGATACTGGATAAAAGACTGACATTCAAAAGTCACGCCCTCGCTGCCACCAGGAAGGCAAGAGGAAGACGACTACAACTCTCGCCGCTGCTGCGTTCACCGTCCCTCTCTATCAAGACAAAGACGTATCTGTACGTGGCGGCAATTCGCCCAATCTTGATGTACGCTTCACCGGCATGGAGTGGCAGAATGACTCAGACGGCCTTCCACCACTTGGAGGTAACGGAAAGAGGGGCACTCAACAGTGTACTTGGGCTTGGCTGGAACTATGCCGCAGAAATTCTCCACGCCTTAACTGAAACTGCGCCCATTGGAGATGTCATCAAGACTCGCGCGACGGCCTTTTACGAGGAGCTTGAAGGCAAAAAAGAAGAGCACTTGCGGTCGATCGGCGGCTTAAAACCTGTCTCCTGGGAAAGGCACAAACGCCCAAGAGCAGCAACGGGACGGGACGACGACCAACCACCATTGAAAAGGAAAAGGAGTTGATTGGACCTTCCTTCATCGACGGGCTAAGAAGCCGCAAACACAGCAGCTGAATGATTAAATCATCGGGCAGCTGCAAGCCAAGCGTCAAGAGGGAACGTTTTGGCAAAAAAAAAGAAGACGGACGTTGGAAATGTTGGAAAAGTGTTTCGGCAACGATTCTCTAAAAAAAACGGTCGTTTACCAGTGGAACGAGCGGTTCAGAAGTGGTCGTGAGTCAATCGAAGATGATGAACGCAGTGGCAGACCATCGACATCGAAAGTCGGTGAAAAAATTGATAAAGTAAAAGAAATGTTGGTCAATAACCGCAAATTAACCATCAGAGAAATAGCGGAGGACTTGAACATTGCCTATGGATCCGCCCAAGACATTGCGGTTAATGATTTGGGTTTCCGTCGTGTAGCAGCAAAGTTGGTGCCAAAAGACCTCAATTTCATGCAAAAAAGAGACCGTGTTGACGTCGCAAAAGACATGATTTGCGAGGCTGAATCCGATCCCACATTCATCAAAAGGATCATTACTGGAGACGAGACGTGGGTTTATGAGTACGACACGCAATCCAGACATCAGGCAAGTGAATGGCGTTCACCAAATGAGCCGAGACCAAAAAAACCACGTCGTTTTCAGTCAAAAAAGAAGGCAATGCTGACGGTTTTCATGGATTACAACGGTGCAGTGCATCATGAATTTTTGCCAGAAGGCCAGACAGTAAACAAAGAGTATTATTTGGGCGTTATGAGACGTTTGCGTGAAGCAATTCGCCGAAAGAGACCAGAAATGTGGGCAGAAAACTCGTGGATTTTGCACCATGATAACGCACCGTCGCACAGTGCTATCATTATTCGTAATTTTCTGACGAAAAATGCAACAAATACCATCCAACAGCCACCGAATTCACCTGATTTGGCTCCCTGTGACTTCTTTCTGTTCAATCGAGTTAAAAAACCATTACGGGGAACGCGTTTTAGCAGCCGAGAGGAAGTAATGGAAAAATCGCAGGAAGCACTGATGGACATACCGAAAACCGAATATAAAAAATGTTTCGAGGATTGGATCAAGCGCTGGCATAAGTGTGTTGCAGTCGATGGGGATTACTTTGAAGGGGACAATATAGATTTAGATGAATAAACTTGTATTTTTAATTTTCTGAATAAATTCCGGGAAATTTTTGATCAAGGTAGTATTTCGTATTTTTCTCCTTTGATGGGTGAAACTGCCCCCTGACGCCATCTCTTGGCCTTAGAATCGGGGTATTTGGTTAATACATAAGACCCGTAAACCTCAGTGGAAATTATGTGTCAACGATAACTCAAGTGGTTAGAGCATCCGCCCGGGAAGTGGAAAGATCCGGTATTCAAGTCCCGGTCAAGGAAATATTTTTGCGCTTGTCATTAGCCTGATCCCGCCTTCCCCACCTCTCCTATGTACGGTCTTTAAATGTGCTCCTATCCCTTTCCCTTATATCTATTTCCATGTGTATATATATATATATATATATATATATATATATATATATATATATATATATATATATATATATATATATAATTCATGTATATATGTGTGTGTATATATATATGTATATATATATATATATATATATATAAGCTTGGGCGGCAACAAACAATAAAACAACACATAAAAAGAACACTCACACGTTATTTCTTAATAATTTCGACGGAATTTAGCTCCGTCTTCCTCAGAGGAATCAGTAGGAACCATATTTTTGTCAGTATTAACATGCACAGTAATACAGTAGTATTCATCATATACTTATTCAACGGTGTTACTTCGTCAAAATCATATCTATATATGTATGTATTTATTTATTTATACATATATGTATATATCTTCAAGATCCTGTCATCCTGTTGCCTCTCAATATCCACTCCATCCACTTTTTCTTTATTCTCCCAGCAACCTTCTCACATTCCCTATCATTCGCATTTCTTCGGTTGTGTTCCTCTCCGTCCGTTGTATTTTTTTCCATTCTTCCCGACGTCCGTATCTCCGAATCCTACCATTGACGCTCATCTTTTCTCCTCAACGACCCGAGCGTTGGAACCATCCAACGTTACGCTCCATTTCAAAGTTTTCACCGATCTCTTCTTTTAGTCTTAACTTTAGGACCCTGCCATCAATTTTACCCTCTTTGTGAATGGTCCTTTGGCTAATAAAATCCTCCCCTTAATGCCCCCACCGCGCTATGCCCATTATTGCTTAAAATATCACCCAAATAATTGACATTTACTGCCCGTTCTATTTGGCTCGCTCCTACTTAGATATTTGACTTGGCCTTGCAATTTCTTGATTATTTATCACCCCCAACGATGATACCGTAAGGTTTTCCACAATGACTGCAACCCCTCGACTGGTTTTGCAACTGATGAGGACTTCCTATCCGACTAGTGGCTACGAGAAAATTGCACAGATTGACAACCGAATTTCGCACATCTACATGACTCGAAAACTAAATTAGGAGAGGTCTTAGGTCCGAGGGAAATTCACAAGACATGTTCGCGACGGGTCTTGCGAGAGACCAAGTTGTTCTTCTCGGAACTGAAACCCAGAAACGAGGCCATTCCACGTCAAATGTAGTAAGACCTCGGAGAATGAGTAGACTGGAGTGGCCTACTCAAGTGAAAGACAAAACGCACCAGCTCTTTGGAAATGACCCTCTCATCTTGCAACGATTACACTTCCCCGAGGAGAATTTAGAAGTGCCAGAGATGTGAGAACCATTGGGAGAAGAAGGTTTATGGAATTGAAGGAAAATAACTGGGTTTTCCGTAGAAAGTTTATTACTAAGCTAGGGTTTCGCTGCTTCGCGAAATCATCAGATGCACAATATAACGTAATAGGGGTTTAAACGGCATCGTAAAGATGATGGGGAGGCGGTTAACGCTTTTGAAAATGGGCCAAATGGCCCATGGGCCAGTGAAAATATACTCTGTGGGCAACGGGTTATAGACGATCCGAGGGGGAGGGACAGCAGCGGATCTAGAAAGCTACTAATGATGATTTGGCATTTTATGTACAAGCAAATATATTTTTCATCTTTTTTTATTCAAATAAAGTGGAAAATCATGTTGAATTTGAAATAAATCGTGATGATTAAGAAATCGCTAAGGAACTTGCCATTGAAAATCTTATGTTCTGGAGTCGACATGTATTCAAAAGTTGTGCCGGGCAAGTAAGTTATATTCATTTTGAATTTTAATCAAATCCAGAATTATTCCCCAAATGAGCATGGGGGATAGGGGAAGACTCCGCCTCTGTATCCACCATCTGAATATATTATAAAATCAAACTAATATATAAAGTGCACGGACAAAACGAGGTTTATGCTATTACCAGTAAGTACAGAAGAGTTAGTTTGAAATTGTGTGAATTTTATAGGTTACACATCATGGTATCATCAATCATCAGTAATGTTTGTATCAATCGATTACGGTAGTGGAGAGTTTTATGGGTAGAGCGAGGTAAATTTAAGTGCAAATGAAAGAAAAGAAGCTCAACTACCACCACTTGGGCAATGATCAGTCATTTAATTGACCATTTCTGATAATGCTATCTCCCCGATAAATTCTCCTTCCATGTCTCTTTCCCCAATCCTGGAAATAGAAATTTTCAGTCCTTATACAGATAATTTCGTTTTTAATCTATGGAGATAATGGAAAGCAATTCAATACTTAAGGGTATTGAAATGCTTTCCATTAACTAGCTGGGGTTATTGGCTTAAATATGTATGGAAATGTGTTATATATATATATATAAAAAATGTTCGCAAAATGGAATATGCGTAAGGTCAATCATAGGCAGGGTGATGGTATAAAAAGCTTAGAAGAACAAAATAAAGTCACTCACTGTTTTGGTTTTTGATATTCCGGTGGTCCATCTACCTTTCTCAATAGTAGGAAGGAAAATTGTGAGTTTTCTTCCTTTCGTGGTAAAAGGTGCTATATATATATATATATATATATATATATATATATATATATATATATATATATATATATACCTTAAGCATTGTATATTATGATTTTTAACAATAAGCAATTTGTATTATAAATATTTAAAAATATATAAGTGGAACATTGTATATATATATAAAATATATATATATATATATATAATTTTCTGTCCATATTTTAATTAATATAATAAAAATTTTTGCTTCCACCACGTCTGCTGAAGTACGAGATATGAATGCCAAAGTGCTTTTGTGAGGGAGAGATAAAAGAAGCAAGTACCAGTGTATGACACGTATTGCAAAATGTACGACTTAAAGGTTTCACAAGAATGATTCTTTGCTCCATTGCACCTCGCTGTTACCAAGTTTGAGTTTAGTGTAACATACCAAAGGGTCACGAGGCCTTGCCGTTTTCGTGTTTAGTAATAAAACATCTGATGAAAACAAGGTTGTCCCCCTCCGATTTCGGCATGAAAACATGACGTCCGGCAGCATGAGGAGTACCGACGAATCTACATATATATTCTCGTACATGGTACCCTATGAGCGACCGCTAGGGTGTGTGGCTGCGGTGATTTGATGCTATAAGGCATGCATCAACAAAAATGTATTTTTTTTCAACTTTTTTTCATCAACAAAATTGCTACATGACTCAATTGAACGAGATAATGTCAACTAAAGGCATATGCAGTACAATATATAACTATGAAATACTTATCTACGCGTGAGAAATGATCTGATAGTAACATGGACAACGAAATATGCGTTAGATGTATTAGTGGCAACATTTTAGGAAAGTTATTGTCAATAAAAAAAGAGAAATACGTTTTTCCCTGGCGCGGTGGTCTAGAGTTATTTTAATCCCTTATCATTTGTAGGGAAAATGACATCTTAAAGTTGTCGGTTCTACCCTTGATCGCTTTTATTGTTATCTAGTGATTTCATTTAATAGTACCCTGTAAGCCACCATTAGGGTGTTTGGCAGGGTAATCGCATTTTATTCCAGACTACCCTTGACCCAAAATACGTGTCCCTCCTAAAGCGGTTGGAGAACGTTGTTCTGATCAATATTCATTTATTCGTGGGAAAAATGACATCTGAAATCTATCTATCCTACACGTAATCTCCCGAATTTTATTGACATGATCTCTTCTATACCCTAGTACAATGAGGTTAATAATATATTTTCAATATGAGCGCTAAAGACACGTCCTTCCAATTTATATAATTTATTTATTTAAATCTGCAATTGAACGATCGCTCCGTGAGTGATACTCAACTTAGGTCCACTTATGATTTTGATCATGGATTCATGATCCATTCAACCCTAGTGAGATGGAGCTAATTATACCTTTTCAGCATCAGAGATCTGCTTACAATTTTTGCCAAAGATTTAACCTGTAACTTGACTTCTCTCCATGGGTGATTCCAAGCCTAGTTCCTTTAATAATCTAGATATGCTGCTAAGTTTATCATGACAACGTTTCACGAATCTAGGTCCATTGCTCTGAACGCGAGATCTTCTCTCCGAGCGGGACGGAGTGGTGAGGAAGGGCGAAATACACGCTCGAAGTTAATTAGGGCAAGTTTATAAGGGAGCGAGTGGCTCTTATTTTCTTTTCGTTTTTTTTCATTGACCGAGATCAATCATCTCTCGGGCCAAAATGACATCGCGCGGCAAAACAAGCAAGCGGACAAACGAGAAACGGTCGGCGAGTGTGGACCGAAAACACGGCCCACACATTCTTCCAGACAATGGACGATCGTATTGATCGTCAATATTGATGTACACCTCGCGCTCCAAATTTGTTTCCCGCAGACCGCCACGGATGAAACAAGGGAGCGATGCAGTCGGCGTATCCGGAGTTCATCTAGTCATAGGACCTTCTCCGAGCATAGATCATAGCGTGCTCGGATTCTATTTAAACCTCACGTGTAGTCGAGATCCCGGTGAAGTGAAGCGTTTGCTCCAAAATATGAACGTAATGAGAAATTCGTGATTGGCCTTCAGTATCGGTGGCCTCGAGGGAATGATCGTCGTCTCTTGGATGTAGGAGTGAGTTTTTTGGTTAATTTTTTTTTAAATATATTCGCTTCCATTTTCAAGTTTCTTTTCGAGAAAATATAAATTGGATTTCATGATATTCTGAACAGGATGAGTAAAAAACATCAATTTCTTGCCATGTAGACCCTCTATCGTCATTCTCTTTACTTTGTTGGTCACATATTTTTTTTCTCTTTTCCGTTGGTGAATGAAATATTTCAATCATTTTCCCCATAAAACTGGGACAAGATAGGTAAATTATGATTGGATAAATAAATAAAAATGAATAGGTATATTTGGATGAATAGACGCGTCAACCATAAAGAAGCTAGTTTTCCTTAAAAGGATTTTTGGAAAGTGAGATGAAGAAAGAAAAAAGTTTTAACTATATTTTCTTTAGACCACATTTGGATTACGTATATATTTTTAATACAAATTCGGAAAAAACGTTTGTCAAAGAATTAGATTAATTTTAGATAAAATTCGCTAGCTTTGTCAAAAATTAGATTTGTTAAAAATTGCTGCGAGAAGCGAGTAGGTGTCATAAGTCTGTTGGAGGAATTTGGTTGGAAGCCTCTTGATTTACGATGAGTGCAGGGAAGAAAAAGACTTCTTGAAAGGTAAATGTCACCTCAGTTTTCTTACATCAACGAAGGAATAATTATAGTACCACTGCAATAAATAGGTTCGACCAGTGAGGTAAAATAAGAAAAAAGAAACCGTGACAGAGGAATTCAAGTACCTCCCTCACACGACATGCAATCATAGCTAAATTGCCCCCAAGTTTCCGTATTCACGTACGATATATTAGTATAAAGGTTGAAATTAAAATCTCAATCAAAATTCCAGTGGTTGCATCTTGTATACAGGGTACAGGCATTTTATGTACAAGCGTATTTGTGGACACTAGCTAACATATTTTCAAATGCATTTATGAATAAATATTTTTATATGTATAACTGGTGCCCTGACATCCCCCGGCTTGCGGGGTATTGTGTAGACTTAGATGTAAATTCAAATGATTAATAGACCAACTTCCCGAATAATTGGCATTAAAGAATGGAACCATATCTAGAGCATATGAAAATTTTCAATAGTGAGTCACGAACTAATTTGTTGAATATGTTTTGTGTTCACTTTAATATATGCCTTGTCTTCATTCAAAATAGACTTCAAAGGTTAGGGTTTGCAGGAAAATTTAACAGTGACTGCAGTCATAAGAAGAATACAACCATCTTTGTAAGCATTTTCAATCTTTTTTTGGCCAAATTTACCAAATAACTCTTCCCTATGTACGATACCAATTATAAGGTACTTGTTTTTGTTGAAGTTGACTGTGTCCAACAAAACTTTTTGGAACCGTCATATGATGGAAGAGCGACGGTTGACTCCACTACTGTCCACACAAATTTATTCAGTACACGCAGGCTAGGTCTCGCTGCTTTGCAACGTAATCCGGTGAATTTACATCGAGTAGCCCGGATTATAAAGGGTCTTTGAAAAGGAAGGAGGATGGCCAGCGGTTAGGGTAGGTTGGCAGCGAATGGAGGGGATGAATAGAAAATCCAGAGTATGGGTAAGTGTGGGGGCGGGACAAAGGGGTCTGGGTGTGGTGTTCAGTGGCTTAAGAGTTTTGCAGTGCTGTGGACCAGGTCGTAGAAGTTATACGGGAGGCATATCGTTAACAGAGACCTTTTTCTTGGTTAAACCTTTTTCAAACTCATAAAGGCTCCCATACATCAGGTCCACGTCCTTATTCTGATAATGTTCCCATACCTTTTTGCAATACGAATTTTAATAAAATCAATCCCTTTAGATATATATATAGTTTATATATATATATATATATATATATATATATATATATATATATATATATATATATATATATATATATATATATATATATATAAACATCTTCGAAATGGAACGCTCTTCGGCGACGCACAAATATATAAAAACACAGATGTAGATTTTTAGAATATAGAGACACAAAGAAAGGACACTCACATATACATATATATATAATGGGATTATACATATATATATATATACATACATAAACTTTGAGAAAAACATTTATGCCCTGAAACGCAGAGAAAAGACACTAGCATATTTAATTTTGACGCTTCAACAGCATGGTCGTCATTATCAAATTCTTCAATGTTTTGATCAAAGTTTTTATTTTTTTCGTCACTAAAGAGCGTTCTTTTTCGTATATATATATATATACATATGTATTCGTATTGGATTTATATATACGTATGTCTTTAGATATGTGTTGGCTTACAGTTCCGTTAAAGGAGAAAATTTTGGTGAGGTACAGAGGAAAAGATCCGGATTTTTGGGCGGTGTGAAGGGAGGAAGAATATGCGTGGATGTGAAAAGTGGGGTGCTAGAGATTTTATTGTTTTGCTAGACTTAGCTCTGAATTTTAAGAGTTTTAGCCTCTGATTAGGTTATGCATAATTCCATCAATCAATCAATCAGTCAATAGCTGATCTACGTCGATTTATCGCAGGGATCACTTATGAAATTCTATTATGCTCCTAGTGGCTACTGCAAATCAAAATAATGCCCTGCCGGCATGGCGCAAGGTGAGGGTTACATCTACACTCGACGTGTACGGTACGCGGGAAGTTATAATTACGTATCGCAACTGAAAGACTGGTAGTTACATAAACTACTTTTATATTTCGAAATTAAAAAAAATATATGCGTCAAATCCGCGTAGAAAGAACTAGTATTGTTATAAGAGATCAGCTATTTATTTGGAATTTATTTTATTAGGATGCTTAAATTTACCTCAGTATTGTGAAATGGCTGAGCTACACCGATTTATCAGATGAAACTGTGAATAAGCTACATTTATCGCTTTAAGTTGGATTCTTATGGAATGTTCATTTTTCTTTCATGGCTTGCTGTCTGCCCTACTCCCCGCCCTTGAGGTTGCTCGCGGTGCAACATTCAGATGTTTTCTCGCCCTCCCTCTGCTCCTCTCTTTTCAAGCTCCTTCTCTTTCCCTTTCTCTTCAAATGGTCGCGAGTCCCCGTGCTCTCATTTCATCCCCGTTTCCCCTCCTCCCCTCTACTTCCCCCCGACCCGCGACGCATTGTCACCGACGCAAAATGTTATCTTGCGCTCCATTTCCACGCGAACTCTCTGCGCTCTCCGATTTCCTTCGCGAGGGTTCGCGAAGGGGTTTCATTTCCATTTTTTTTTCTTTCAAAGCAAGGCTCCTCGAATAAAAATGGGAAAAACAAAGAAAGGGGGGGGAAACGGTAAAAGGGTTCGAAACAATACAGAACACGGCCTTTCGCCGTTCTTCCTTCGGATTCCGATATTCCAGCGAGGGCAGCGGAGGAACGGGTATTTCCTGAACGATTTCTCTTTTTCGTCGTGCGTCTTTTGTCTCGTCTTCCTCCCCCCTTCCACCACTCACTCCGTCCCAGAGTCACGATTCTTCTCCATTCGCGTCGTTCCGCGTGCTCCTCTTACGGAGTGGGTCCTCGACGGTGACAGGGTATGTGCCCGAAGATTGGTTGACTGCGACCCTCCGTTCCACCATGCCTAATAGTAATTCTCTCACGCTCCGTGACCCATTTCTCAGAGCAAGGACGCAATTTACAATACCTCGTTATTTGCTCGCAAGGGGTCTTCTTCTACCGAAAATGTATGTTCCAGAGCACTGATTACTTACCCACATGTCACCAGGTGCCGTTACGAATGTATATCTTTTCTTAGAGACTCTTAATAATACACGTAAATGAACTTATGACTTTGAGAAACGTGTTCATAATTATTATTATTGTGGTATTCTACGAGGGTCATCCGGAAAGTAGTACCCGTTCGTGAAATAAAGACACAAAAGTAAATATTAACAAACATAAAAAATTTTATTTGAAAGAGGATACTTTAAACTACTTCTCAACATAATCTCCAAGCAAATTAAGGCATTTGTCATAACGTGTGACAAGTTTCTGTATTCCTGCTGCATAGTCCTTCGCCGCCAGCTCATTGAGATACGCGAGGGACCCATCTTGCACAAATTTTTGCATAATGCAGATGGTGTTTAACAATTTCATGAACAATTGTTCGAGAAACATTGGGAAAATGCTCACAGATGTCATCAATTGTGACGCGCCGATCGTTCCTCACGAATTCGTCAACTGAGCTCACCAGTTGGTCTGTAATGACAGACGGTCTCCCCGAACGCTCATCGTCGTGTGTGTTCCCCCTCCCCATGTTGAAGTTGCGACACCACCGCCGAACAGACGACTCGTCCATTACATTGTCTCCATACACCTCCTTTAATTGGCGATGAATATCACATGGGCGAACGTTTCTTGCATTGAGGAATTTAATCACTGCCCTCACTTCACAACTGGCGGCGTTCTCAATTTTTTTAAACATTGTAAACAATCACAGAAACAACACAGGCAATGCTAGCGTCACGCAACTTGGCTCAAAGAAGGCAGACAAGCCACTGAAGCTATCTGACCTCGTCCAGCGGCTACTCGCGTCGTCAGCACTTCATGCGGCACGAACGGGTACTACTTTCCGGATGACCCTCGTATCATTTAAGATAGTTTTGGAAGTACGCTATCTGGACACCACCACCGCTGTCTATGCCTAGCGTAATAAGACAACCTAACAGCTTACATTACAATGAACTCCTCTTACTTTCCGCATACTTTCTAACTCCCTTCCCTTTTTGGCAGGGAAGTTGGGTAAGGATATTAAGAAAAGGCTCGTCCATATTTTGATATGGCGCGTAGTGATGTCCGGCGCGGTAATATGGCCACTGATGCAGGATGATGGACGTAGATTAGAGAATTTTGAAATGTGGGCGTGGGAAGGGATAAAAAAGATGAAATGGACAGTAAAGGAAACAAATAAGGATTACTTGGTATGGTAAAAGAGGAGAGGGTAGAAGAGTTGGTAGAAATCATGATGAGGTAGGAAATAGGATGAAAAGCATATTGATTGGCAGTGGGATGTTGAAGACTGATAGAAGGTAGAATTTTAGGCAAGCGAGGAAGGGGCAGCAATAGGATAGGTATGTTTCACGGGATGAAGGAAGGAAGGGTGTACGTATATCATGCCTATATCTGTATCATGTCTGCATCAATCTTTAATACTCTTAATGGATCATGGTTTTATCATGTAATTTCCGTAATTTTTGTAAACATCTGGTATTTGTTCTTCCGTTTCTTTCTTCTATCTCCCGTGCTTTTTATCATATTTCCATTTTTCTGTGATTGACCTCAGTGTTCACCTTTACTCTTATCTCCTATGAAATTAATCATTTCCTTTCCTTGTCTTTTGATCTTTTCTCTGCAACTTCTATCCCCTATCGTAATTCATTTATTTTGTCATCATTTTTTCTCCTTTTTTAATTAGAAAAATATTCGGTAATACACTTCATCAAATTACTTTTCCTCTTAATACATAGAGAATTTAATTTACATGTCATAATTATTAAATTATTACATGAATTTGATACCAATAACAAAGGGGAAGTGTTATCATCCATCGCGTATTTCAATTTCCATATCCAAAACTTTCTTGGTGATTCAATCATGTGTTTGCTATTATCTACCTTTCCTCCAACAAAATTCAAATTATTTCCTTCGCGATTATCCCAACCTAATGAGAAATATTCACTTTCCTAATTCCCTTTTCTCCTTTCCCTCATTACATCATTCTGCACTTCCCTATAACTTGTTTTCTTCCAGGAAATGGTACCATTACCATATTATTTCCAATGAGCGATGATTTACACAATTTTCTTGTACTCCCTAAGGAGCTTGTTAAAATGTGCATCTAATTTGTTTTATATGCCCTAAGAAAATAACTAATTTTTCTATCTGCCTTTTTTCTTCTAATGATATGAAATATATGTATGAATATAATGAATGTATCAATCATTACCGATATATTTATAACTATAACCAAAACTATCTGCTTATAAATTTGTTCTCCATGATGTGACTCACCCTCATTTACATGTATCAAAGCCCTCCATCTATATTGGAGGACCCTCACGGGAAATAAGATAGATGCGCCTTAACTTATTCACTCGGAAAGATTTGAGAATAGCGAAATGATACCCTAAAACCAAGACCAAATGCCAACTTTCTAAGTGCAAAACGTATTAATACTTATTAAGCTTGATAACCGCAGTATTTAATACCGTCACGAGGTAATGCAATACATGGAATTATTAGCGGCATTTTCAAATTTACATCGAAATATCATTCCATTTTTCGTCTAAAAATTTCATGAATTATTTTTGCGCCATGATCTACTATATTTCAAAATCGAATCTTTGTTATTGTGAGCTTTCTTTAATCTTCTCAATGATGCAGTAGCAAGAAATTTATGATAATTACGGACAGGGAAAGAAATACTTAACCTTTCTAGCCCGGTTTATGGTGAGCCATTCCTGAGGGAACTTCAGAAATTTCTTTCTACCTTGCCAGTCAAAGAAAGAGGAAATGCTTTCTATCCCACCTTTAATATTTTATTTCCATTCCATAAAATTTTTTTACCTTCTTACAGTCGTACCTTGAGTGCTAGTCTTGCAAATCGCGAGCCGTCCGGGTCGAAGGTACCATTGCTAGGTTGACATAAAGAAAAAGAGCCGCTCTTCAGATTTATTGCCAATTCGAAAGCTGGGTTTCCTCGTATAAACAACTCAAGGGTTTTATTTGATCGAGATTTAAAGACTCTCCCTCCCACCCCCCCCTCGAACTCGAGATATTCTGCCGCTGAATCCTAGCCAATAAATAGGAACGAGTGGAACGCGTGCGATTTTGCCGTATTTCCGAGGATACACCTTCATTAAGGAGTTCTGCCTCCCCAAGCGTCTTTTTTTCCATGGGTTTAATTAGAACTGGCTCTTCAGCTCGTAATTGGACCCAAGGGAATTCTCGCTCTCCTTTTACCTTGGTCGCGGAGCATAAAACAGGGGAGGACTTCCCCCGAATTCCCCATTAAAGTCATCTACCTCGCAGTTTGAAACGTCAAAATAAACTTTCTTTCGGTAATTCTGTTATAAAGTGAACGCGCATGCCACGAAAATCTGACGAATTGAATGGATTTTTCCTCAAGGTTTTAAGAACACCCTTGCTTCCGGTGTAAAGAGATTTTGTACGGTGCGGTTTAGGTCATCATTGCGGATGCTCGGTGACTATTTCATATTACTTTTAATTAATGCAGCCTTTTAATTATGCGGCATATTACAGTGCATAAACGTTTAAAATGGAGCTAAACAAATCAAAGCAGGTAGAACAGCGTAGCTAACTTGAAATTCTGTTGGCTCAAGATCGTCAAAGTGACAGGGACATAAGAATGAGCATTGCGTTAGGCAATACATATAAAATCGTTCACAAGAAGGAGAGAGTTGATGGGATGAACGTTGAGAAATAATGCAAAGAAAATAAAAGTGGAAGTTAAGACATAGAGCGTGTTTTTACTCGATGCTGTAGCATTGAAGCAAGACGAGAGCATAGATTGGAGACTTTCGAGATGTTGTGGTGGAGAATGAGAAAGGGAAAATGTAGAAATAAGAAAACGAACGAGTAAGTACGAGGTATGATGGGGGAGGAGAGATTATTGTAGGGAAAAATCCAAAGGGAGCACGAAAGAATTATACCAAGTATTTTTATTGGAGATGAAATGCTGAAGACTATAATAGGCTATAAGAACGTTAGGCAAGCACGGGAGAAGGAGGAAAAGAATGGAAAATGTGGACGGAACGATGGGGGAGAGAGAGAGCATTGGAAAAACAAAGAAGAATGTGTGCAAAATTGAAGGGTTTATTTTGGTTCCGGGTTTTCGTATTTCATTTATTTCAATGTAAATTTTAAATTGAATTTTTCAATTAATCATTCGATTACTTTGCCTGTTGAGGCATCTATATAGTGAAGTAAATTTCCGGAACCCAATAATATTTTTATCGCAGCCTTAAAAGTGACCTTAGATGTATGGATCGAACTTAAAGCGTCAAAAGAGTAAACGGATATGTTACTCACGTGCCACCAAAATACCCTTTCTATTTCGCTATTTCATCAGAGAGACGGCTGGGATATATATATTCAAACATGAAAACCCACCAAATGGCAAACTCATATTTATTCACATGAATATACTCGTAGACATAAGGTCAAGGAAAGTATTTTACGC